>NC_137771.1:104699914-104994914 GCF_963455305.1 Plecotus auritus
CTAGATTAGAGTTAGCTCTAGCCTAAACAACTAACCTAATGGCCTCATCTCCATTTCCATTCTACACTTGCCTAAATTAATCTTTCTAAAGTTCAGCTCTAGACAGAGAATCCAAGATGGCGGCGTAGGTAAACACCTAAACTGCTGCCTCGCACAACAATTTCAAAACTACAACTAAAAGACAAAATGTCTATCACCCAGAACCACGGGAAAGCTGGCTGAGTGGAAGTTCTACAACTAGAAGGAAAGAGCAAACAGCATTGAGAGGTGCACAAGCGCTGAAAAGCTGAGGCACGGAGGCGCGTGAATCGGGCTGGCGACAGGCGACTGAGAGCGCTGCTTTTTCAGCCCGAAGGGAGACAAGCTCCCGATTACTACGAACTCCAGTTTCTGGGGAGACGCAGGGGACTCAAACTCCTACGGGGAGAAGCTGGACTGTCTGCCGTGGGGTCGGAAAGTGAGGGAGGCTTGCTTGCAGGGCTGCGCGCAGGAATAATTAATTTACTGCACTGGGGCCCAGGACGCTGGGACGCGGTCGGAGATGCAGAGCCGGCTTACTGGCAGTCATCACTGTTTGCCACGCCCTAGCCTAGTCACGCCCTGAGACCATGCCCTGCACAACCTACAAACCCACCCAAGCTCCAAGCAGCGGCTTTAGCATATGAATGACCTGCCCTATCGCAGCTTAACCTAGCAAACTTGCAGCCCTGGTCAGACAGCTCCAAAACCTCCAAACCCCAAGCAAAGAGGAGAAAACTGTAGTTCTCACTGTAGTGCCTTGCTGGGTGACCTCAGACAGTAGCTGACTTGCACCCCATTAGAGATCCAGAAGCCAGTGTACCTAGTGGTCAGTGTGAGGCACCAGATTTCAACTCCTCACATCCATAAGTGACACATTCAAGAGGCAGACTCAGTGAGCACCAAAGCCCCACTGAAAGAAGTCCTGCACCATAAGCGTGTCTCCAGCGCAGCAGTTCTTCCATTATAGACACAGCAGGTCCTCACAGCCAATTGGCCTGGAGGTCAATTCCTCCCAGTGTACCAATAGCAATCAAGGCTTAACTACACCAAGACTTTGCACTCAGCCCACAAAGGGGTGTACCAAGAGCATCCACCTCAGGTGATTGGAGAGGCTGAGCTTCTGGCCCCTATAGGTCACCTACCACACAAAGCCACTCCATCAACACAGGGAAGCAGCAAAATGCAGAGACAAAGAAACATGTCATGAATGAAAGAAATGGAGGAAAGCAAACTACTGGATGACATAGAGTTCAGAACCACATTTATAAGGTTACTCAAGAATCTTCTAAAAACCGCTGAGGAACTTAGTGAGACCTTTAAGGATCTTAATGAGAATGCCAAAAAAATGGAAAAGGACCAGTCAGAAATTAAGCATACACTGTCTGAAATAAAGAATATACAGAAACTCAACTGTAGATCAATGTACCCCAAGAATCAAACCAAAGATCTGAAACATGAGGAAACAAAAAACACCCAACCAGAAAAACAAAAAGAAAAAAGAATCCAAAAATATGAAGATAGTGTAAGGAGCCTCTGGGACAACTTCAACCGTACCAACATCCGAATTTTTGGGGTGCCAGAAGAAGAGAGCGAGCAAAGTATTGAAAACCTATTAGAAGAAATAATGACAGAAAACTTTGCCTACCTGGTGAAAGAAATAGACTTACAAGTTCAGGAAGCACACAGAACCCCATACAAGAGGAATCCAAAGAGGACCACACCAAGACACATCGTAATTAAAATGCCAAGGGCAAAAGACAAAGAGAGAATCTTGAAAGCAGCAAGAGAAAAACGGTTAGTTACCTACAAGGGAGCACCCATTCGACTGTCAGCTGATTTCTCGGCAGAAACTATGCAGGCCAGAAGGGAGTGGCAAGAAATATTCAAAGTGATGAACAGCAAGAACCTACAACCAAGATTACTCTACCCAGCAAAGCTATCATTCAGAGTTGAAGGTCAGATAAAGAGCTTCACAGACAAGAAAAAGCTAAAGGAGTTCATCACCACCAAACCAGGATTACATGAAATGCTGAAGGATATTCTTTAGGAAAAGAAAGAAGAAGAAAAAGGTAAAGATAAAAATTATGAACAACAGAATGACATCAAATACATACCTACCAACAAGTGAATCTAAAAATCAAGTGAATAAAAAATCTGAAGAACAGAATGGACTGGTGAATATAATAGAATAAGGGATATAGAAAGGGAGTGGACTGACAATTCTCAGGGGGAAGGGGGTGTGAGGGGTGAGAGAAGAGATTGGACAAAAATCATACACCTATGGATGAGGACAGTGGCTGGGGGTAAGGGCATGGGGTAGGGTGGGGTTGGGAATCAGGTGAGGGGAGCTATGGGGGGAAAAAAGAGGAACACCTGTAATAATCTGAACAATTAAAGATTTATTTTAAAAAAAATAAAATAAAGTTCAGCTCTAGCCAAGTAGCTACAAATTAAGTTTCTATCTCTGACATTCATGTCCTCAGCAGTATTATCCCAAATATCCTTCCAACATATCTTCTTTCCACACTGCTTTACCCTTCAGTCCATGTGGACTACTTCAACATTCTAAATTACTTTCCGCCCTAACCGGTTTGGCTCAGTGGATAGAGCGTCGGCCTGCGAATTGAAGGGTCCCAGGTTCGACTCCAGTCAAAGGCATGTACCTTGGTTGCCGGCACATCCCCAGTGGGGGGTGTGCAGGAGGCAGCTGATCGATGTTTCTCTCTCATCAATGTTTCTAACTCTCTATCCCTCTCCCTTCCTCTCTGTAAAAAATCAATAAAATATATTTTAAAAAATAAATAAATAAATTACCTCCCAATACCAGCTTTCCAATTATACACATTTGATGTAACAAAACACTACTTATCCTTCAAGGTGATGCTCAAATGCTCCACTAGAAAAGAAAAAACTGAAATTTGCTCAGAATACACAGGGTGAGGCAAAAATACATTTACAGTTGTGTGCATGGAAAATAATACAATAATTAATAAATAATACAAGAATCAACTGTTTTGTGTACTCACAACTGTAAATCTACTTTTGCCCCATCCTGTATTATATATATAATAATATATTACAAGCACTTTACCTAAGTTTTTAATCCTTACACAGTTGGATAATATTAGTAACTTACATCTTAATAGTAATATATCTTAAATTGAGAAAGATACAGGAAGTAGCACAGCTAGAATTGAAAATAGATCTTACTCCAAAAATATTTTCATAATACCACTCTGCTGCCTAGACAAAAAGGCAGATGTATATGGCCTTCTAATGGTATCCATGTGGCTAGCTATCAGATCTCTTGTCATTTTACAGACAACACATTCCCCAACCCTAGAACCTATAAAATGTCCCTTACAAAACAGGCATTTAATAAGAAACTACTTTGTTTTAAAAAAACAAAGCAACCATCATGTTAGCATACAACAGGTCCACATTAGAAAAAAGTATCAAGTTTCATTGTGTGGGCCCAGGTATCTGATCAGTTATAATGAGTGAAGTCAGAGACAGAGTCAGCATGTCTGTTACCTTCTTCTAGAGGTATTTTCAAATACCAATTTCCCAAAAGCCATAACTACTGGGGTCAAAAATCTCTCGAATTTTCTAAATAAATAAATTTCTCCCACTCATCTATCTACTGTCTCTAGTCCAGATGCTGTACATCCATAAATAAGAAACTGGTGGCATCAACAACAAAAAATGTACTGGTCACTACGATATCTAGACCATAGTTTTAAACATGCAAAAATTATAATCATAATTTTTAAAACTCAAAACAACTAGAAAATGTGATGAGAACTGGTTTCAACAATTCTCACTTTACAGCCGAGAAGCCAGAGAGAGAAAAAGGTTAAGAAAATGCCTGGCCCAAAATGGTTAATTAGTGGCCGAGTTAGTACTAGAACTCGGCTCTTTAGGCACATGAACTAGTGCTCCATTACCCTTCCACAAAATACAATGGTGGGTGCCTGAAACCTATATTATAAGTCAAGAGTGTATGTAATATCATAATAGGACAAATTATACAAAATTGACATAAAAATATTTGTGCAAATTCAATAGTTTGTTCCTCACCCAACAGCATTTTTAATGTTCACACACTACTGTGATAGTTAAGGTCACTTGCATAGAGTTCAAATAAGATCATATACATATAACTATTTCCTTACATAATTAAGTTGAATTGATATGAAAATATTAAAAAGATAAAAGAGACTTTCTGAAGTTCAGAGCACTTATCAATTCCCAGCTATAAATTTTTTTTAATAAATATTTACTGATGTCAGTCAGAGAGGAAGGGAGAGGGAGCGAGAGATAGAAACATCAATGATGAGAGAGAATCACTGATCGACTGCCTCCTGCATGCCCCCTAATGGCGATAGAACCCGCAATCCGGGAATCGAACCTGGGACCCTTCAGTCCGCAGGCTGATGCTCTATCCACTGAGCCAAACTAGCTAGGGCGCCAGCTATAAATTTGGCACACACACTACAGTTAGTCTCAGAAATTAATTCATAGACCAAGGTATTTTCACTAGTTCAATTAAATCACTTGGAGACCTCCTCTATGCCAGAAACAATGCTATATACTGAATAAAAGAGTATGTACCTTTGATTCACATCTGGTGGAGGATGCAGACATAGATAATTTCAAAAATATGGTGTTAATATGGAGATATGTAAAACACAGTATGATTCTATAGTAACAAACAAAGGCACATTTTGAACAGCTTCAGAAAGAAGTGAGGGAGTGGTCAAAAAAGGAACCTTGGGATAAGGAAGGAACAGAACAGAGAAATTAAGTGATTTACCTTAATGGCCTCTACTTGTTGGCAGATCATTTTCAGTAAAGAATTTTGATCTTCTGCCCATTGAGGTGGTGCTTTGGGAGAATACTAAAAAAAATAACAATAAAATACTATTTAGAACAGAAACATACTGAACAATGGAATGATTCACTTCTTTCCCACTTACCTTGTAACTTTTACTTGGTGACAGAGAATATTTAGTAGGAGATGGTGTGGAATATTTCATTTCTGAATCTGTATTACGCAAAGAACCGTTTTTATAAAGAGGACCTCCTTCACTATAGTCATCGAGTTGCTGCATGACTGAATTAAACATATCTTTTACAGACTCCAGGGGCACAGGCAACTAAAAATAAAAGGCGTAAATCAAAGGTCTTAGTTTGCAAAAATATCAAAGTAAAAATTCTTAAATAAATGCAATATTTTATTTCACTAATTTACTTTTTCTCACTTGTGTATAACAAACACTTTATATCTTTTTTTTTTAATAATTCTGCCTTTTATTATTAGGTCAGAACAGATAAAGTACAGGGAGAAGTAGCAACAAAAGGACTGTCATACAATCAGCTTCTGCTGGTTCTCAGGCAAGGACCCCTGTGCAGGAGACGATACCTCAATCCACAGCAGACCCTTAGAACATCACTTGGGCCCTAAAGTGCATCTGCTTGGTGGCATTGTTCTTCATTCCCGTCTTCAGCAGGCATTTTGACTTCATCCTCTGAACATACTGCATGTCCCGTTTGTTCATAAGAGCTGCTCTTGTGCTGCCAGTCCATCCCAGGGCTTGTACTGCTGGAGTACCTGGCCCAAGGCCTTCTGATTCTTGGCAACTGTCACAGCTCTTGACAAGCCAAATTGCTGTTTGTAGTATCTCATCAAGGAGTGATGGCCCACTCTGGCACCAGACGGTAGAATCAGCTCCATGGTTTCATCATCATAATACAAGGTCTTTTCTGAGGGCAACTCCTCAGTCTCATCAGGCTCCTCCCTTTCCTTGTGATCTGGGTAGCTACTCCTAAAGTCATAGAAGTCTGCAAATTCCAAAGCAGCATCACCATCTGAGAAGAGCTTACAGTGGCTTTTGTCATTCATGTGTGCTTGCACAGCTTCCATAGAGTAAAAGGACTTCCCTTTCTCATTGCACCATAAGCAAATCTTCCCCAACACCAACTTTCTCTCCCAAAGACTGAATCAGTCCCTTAAGATCTGAAAGATATTCTATACCAGGAATAAAGAAGCTATGGATTTTAGTCATATGAGCCACATTCTTCATATGGGAGTTTGAATGATGGGAACAAAATAAGGAGTCCTTTACAGAGATGGCACCAAGAGGAGGGCCTCCCCCAGCCTCTTCCTCCGCTGCATCCTGCTCCTCCAACTCGTCCATCAATTCAGCATCTTCACATTCCATTTCTTCATCAGAATCAGTATCTTCCCAATCGTCTCCATCCAGATCCCTCTCCTCTCTCTCTTCCTCTCCCTGCTGCTGTGCCAGCTTCTTCACCTGCCGTTCAAACCACTGTAATCGGGGAGATTTCTCGTCCGGGTCTCGGTCGTCTGCCACACATCCTCCTTCGGCCACCGCCCCGGGACCTCCGGACTCCTTCCTAGGCGCTGGAGGGGCCCTCTTGGGAGACAGCTGGACGTTAATTACCTGCTGGATGGCCGCGTTCATGGCATCCTTGTCAACACTATCCACGCCCAACCCTTTCTCCAAATTCTTTTCATTCATCATCTCCCCACTGCGATTCACTGTCTTCCTCTCCAGCTCCATGTGCCGCCGGGACTTCAGGTGGTTTTTGTAGGCGTTCAAACAGGCAAACTTATTACAGCAGACAGTGCAGAAGGTGACTGTGCCCTTGCTCTCCTGCTCTGCCACGGCCCACTGCGCTCGCACGCGCTCCTGGAAGCCCTCAGTGGTGACGAGGGCCATGTCGGCCACCTTCCACTTCAGGTTGTAGCGGTGCCAATCCGTCTTGTAGTGGGACCGCTGCAGCTCAGGGTCGCTGAACGCCACCCGGTAGATGATGCAGGTATACATCATCATCCCCAGGCAGGAAATAACAGGCAACAAAGGCAGAGATCTAGCGATCTCGGCACCCCAACGCCACGATTCGCTCAAACCTTAACTCGCCTCACCGCCCGCGAAGAGGTCGCACTTTATACTTTAACTAGAGGCCCGATGCACGAAATTTGTGCACAGGGGGTGTGTGTCCCTCAGCCCAGCCTGCACCCTCTACAATCTGGGACCCCTCGAGGGACCGGGATTGGGCCTAAATGGCAAGTCGGACATCCCTCTCACAATCCAGGACTGCTGGCTCCTAACAGCTCGCCTGCCTGCCTTCCTGATTGCCCCTAACCACATCTGCCTGCCAGCATGATCACCCCCTAACCACTCCCCTGCCAGCCTGATTGATACCTAACTGCTCCCCTGCCAACCTGTTGCCCCTAACTGCCCTTCCCTGCAGACCTGGTAAACCCTAACTGCCCTCCCCTGGAGGCGTGGTCCCCCACAACTGCTCTCCCCTACAGGCCTGGGACTCCCCCAACTGCCCTTCCCTGCAGGCCCAGTTGCCCCCAACTTCCCTCCTCTGCCAGCCTGGTCCCCCCTAACTGCCCTCCCCTGCTGGCCTAATCACCCCCAACTGCCCTCCCTTGCAGGCCTGGTCCCTCCCAACTGCCCTCCCCTGCTGGCCATCTTGTACGACCATCTTGTGTCCACATGGGGGCAACCATCTTGTGTGTTGGAGTGATGGTCAATTTGCATATTACTCTTTTATTAGATAGGATAGAGGCCTGGTGCACAGGTGGAGGCTGGCTGGTTTGCCCTGAAGGGTGTCCCGGATCAGGGTGGGGGTTCCCTTGGGGCGTGGGGCGGCCTGGGCGAGGGGCCTGTGGTGGTTTGCAGGCCGGCCATGCCCCCCCGCGACCCAAACGGAGGCCCTGGGATCTGGGATTTATTTATCTTCTATAATTGAAACTTTGTAGCCTTGAGCGGAGCCAAGCCTCCTGCTTGCTCCATGGCTGCAGCCATTTTTGTTGGGATTTATTTATCTTCTATAATTGAAACTTTGTAGCCTTGAGTGCAGGCCTAGGCCCGCCAGGGTGTGCGGAAAGCTTGGCTTCCTCCATTGCCGGAGAAACCCAAGCCTACTGCTCGCTCCATGGCCGCAGCCATCTTGGTTGGGTTAATTTGTATACTCGCTCCTGATTGGCTGGTGGGTGTGGCTTGTGGGTGTAGCAGAGTGATGGTTAATTTGCATAGTACTCTTTTATTAGATAGTATAACAGACATGAAACTGCTATGTAACCTAAAATCTGACTCTAAAGTCTATGCTGTTTCTATTTTTTTTTAAAGATTTTTATTGTTTTCAGAGAGGGAGAGGGAGACAGAGAAACATCAATGATGAGAGAGAATCACTGATTGGCTGCCTGCAGCACATCCCTATTGGGGATGGAGGCTGCAACCTGGGCATGTGCCCTGACTGGGAATTGAACCATGACATCCTTGTTCATAGGTTGATGTTCAACCACTGAGCCATGCCGACCATGCGGTTTCTAGTCTTTCTGTTAGTCATAATAATGGCAGAATGTTAACTTGGAACTTTTTTTAAATATATTTTTATTGATTTCAGAGAGGAAGGAAGCAGAAGAAAGAGACAGAAACACCAATGATGAGATTCACTGATCGGCTGCCTCCTGCACACCCCCTACTGGGGATTGAGCCTGTAACCCCAGCATGTGCCCTTGACCAGGAATCCAACTCGAGATCCTTCAGTACAGAGGCCGATGCTCTATCCACTGAGCAAAACCAGCTAGGGCTGGGAAATTTTTCAATGAGAGCAAAATATGTTTACTAACTGATTTTGAATGGGAAGAAAAATATAGATGCTAGAAGGCACCAGACAACATAAATTCTAATCTGAGAGCAGCAACACAAATTAATCAATGAAATATTTGTAAAGTTGAATATAACTGACATTAACACCATCATGACAATCTCAAACTGTTGAAAATTGGAAAAAAGATAAGAAATGCTCTGAAGTTGTCAGATTTCTACTTTTGATTTCAGCAAAAATTTTTTAATTGTCAAATCCTTGAGAACTAGTCTTAAATAGCAATAATTCTAAATAAAAAACAAAAATAAATGTCCTGTCTTAGAAACCTTTTCTAATTCCCCAACAAGTATTTTTATAACAGTATAAACCTAGACTCTCAATTTTGAAAAAGAAACACCAAACCTAAGACAAAGCAATGCTATTCAAATATTTAAACACATACCCCCTACTGTGCATTAATTATGATGTATTACTGAGCATTTTTGAAATGACCAAATTATAACACCAAAGCAAAAATACTTATCAACAAATTGTCAATAATAAGAAAGAACAAAAACCTGCAACTTACTTTCTTGACTACTGAAAGATTTGAATCACTGTCATCTAAAATCTTTATTAGGTAGTCCCGGGTCTTTCTCAGATAGTTTTTGCATTCTTCCTGTTCTTCAGGAGAATGGGCATCATTTTCAATGTCTTCTGCTTTTCTGTGAAAAATCTATACAAAGAATGCTTTTATGAAGCAATTGGGTTTTACTGCTTGTTTTTGTGTTTTTTTAAATATGGGACGCTTCACAAATGTGCATGTCACCCTTGCACTGAGCCGTGCTAATCTCTGTAGCATCCCAATTTTAATGTATGTGCTGCTAAAGCAAGTACCAATTAGGTTTTTGAAACAAAATTTAATTCATGTACATCTACTTACCAATGCAAGATTCCAATAAGAAACAACATTTTTTATTGATTCAAAAGCAGTCATAGCATCTTCTATATTTCCATTAACTGCATCCAATATAGCAAATGTTATGTGTGCTTCTTCTTCATATTCACCAATTTCAGATGCCTAAAGACATTCAGTAATTTTTAGTCAAATTGCCTCAACCTAGAATATCAAACCCAAATGATTTCCCAAAGATTTTGTATGTTCTAGTGAGATTAATAACTCAGTACTCTTTGCGCCATATTTTATTTGTAACAGCTAGTGCATTTAGAAAGCAAGACTACCATTATATAGGCAATTAATTTAAGCAGTTTATGCCTCCATTTATTTATTTACATACTGGCAATCCACATCCCCAGTTAATTAACCAAGGGACCCTCCATTACCTGGATGTCTGCACTATGAAAGTGTTTAAACAAAGGGTCAGTAGGTTCAGGAATACTAATCTTCTTTTTGATCATCTTCAATAATGGCAAAACCTTCTTCCAATAATGAACACTTCTGCCTATATATTCCCGCTGATCATAAAAAGAATTAAGATCGCTGCCCTAAAATAAAATAGAAATTTAAGAGCACACAACCTAAGGAACACAAATGATCAGACCAAAAAATGCATTTATAAATGGCTGAGAAACTGGTTAAATTTCAAATCAAGGCAAAACAGAATCTCAAGTCATATCCTCAACTCTCCAATAGTAGAATAACTACCTACCTAATACCAGTGATCATTCCAGACTCAATTGTTAAACACTCTCCTTTTTTTCTTTTAACATATATTTTTTAATTGATTTCAGAGAGGAAGGAAAAGGAGAGATAGAAACATCAATGATGTGAGAGAATCATTGATCAGCTGCCTCCTGCAGGCCTCCCACTGAGGAGATCAAGCACACAAGCCAGGCATGTGCCCTGACTGGGAATACAACCGTGACCTCCTGGTTCATAGGCTGACACTAAACCAATAAGCCACAACTGCATGGCTAGCCACAACTGCATGGCTAGACTCAACTGTTAAACATTTCCAATGACACTAACCTAATGAGGCAGCATAATCCATTTTTTTTTTAATTGCCACTTTTAGATAGCCAAAATGTGCTACTTTGTGTCACAGTGTAGTCAAAGGTCTAAACATCTTGTCACAGAACAGACCGAAACTATTTATAAAGATCTATAAATGCCCTTTCCTACATAGCCATGTGCTACTGAATATAAAAAAATTTCCAGCTGGACAATAATTATAACTTAATTACTAAGTAGTAATAACAACAGCTAATACTTATGTAACATTTACTATGTCAGACCACTGTTCAAAGTGCTTATATATTAACTATATTAACAACTATGTAGCAAGATTAAAAAAATAATTTTCTCCTAGCATATCTGTTTTAGAACTGAATGACTTTTAACGAAAAGTTTATGACTTAAAAAAAAAAAAAT
The DNA here is from genome assembly GCF_963455305.1 of Plecotus auritus. NCBI lineage: Eukaryota > Metazoa > Chordata > Mammalia > Chiroptera > Vespertilionidae > Plecotus > Plecotus auritus. Next base: position 104,710,959 of record NC_137771.1, read on the forward strand.
AAGGTAATGTTTTTAAAAATAAACTCACCGTTTTCTGAAGATATTTGGCCCAATGTATAAGGAGAGCGGGTTGAAGGCCATGTTTTTCCTGGCCCCTTAGAGTATTTATGTCCCGCTGAACTAGAAGCCGCAACTTTGCTGAGGTTCCAGGGCTAAAAAATTATTTTTATTTAATAAAGTTGATTTATAAACATGCATTTCAACACATGTGTTTGTTAATCATCGCACTACAATTAAATTAAATACCTAGGGAATACGTTTTTAAATTAAATGGGTGTTTAAATAATAAACCCATGCAGTAAGTTAAAGGAATGTTTTTGTCTTACTACTTACATTGCTTTTCTGTGAATTAGATTACAAACTGCATCCCACCAAGATTTTTGTCTCTCTGTACAAAGCTGTTTACACACAGGAAATGGCAAGCATAGTGGCTGATAGAAGTTGTAATGAGAACTACATTTTTCCTTTAATTGTAAGTCGCTGTTATATATTACCCCAAGTAGAAATACCTGTTTTATTTAAAGAAAAATCAACTTAAGTTAGAAAACAAATTTTTAAAGCTCAAAATATTTAATTTGCTCAAATATTTGCTTACTTCAAGATCTAAAATACATATTGACTCAGGTGCATTTGTTTCAAGTCTTGAGGTTTCCTGAGGCAAATGATGAAAAAGCTGTTTCAGCCATTTTCGAATTGCAGGTAACATAGGCAACAAATTCCACTGTAAACCAAGCCAGGTAAGGTGCTGAAGGCTACCATTATGTGCTCGAATGGCACCTGAAATAAAGGGGGGGGGGGGTGAATTTGCTTTGAAAACTTCTTATATGTCATCAGTTTTGCCAACAACTGACTCACATTAAATATATCTTAATTTTCTATATCAGAGCTGGGGAAAAGTCTATGACAAGCAAAGTCTTATGTTCTTTTTGTTTTTGTTTGCCTTTATCCAAGGATATTTTCCCATTGATTTTTAGGGAGAGTGGAAGAGAGAGGAAAAGGCAGAGAGAAACATCAATGTGAGAGAAACACATCAATTGGTTGCCTCCTGCACGAGCCCTGACCAGGGCCCAGGCCAGGGAGGAGCCCTGCAACCAAGATACGTGCCCTTGACCAGAATCAAACCTGGGATCCTTTGGCCCACAGGCCAACACTCTATCCACTGAGCCAAACCAGCCAGGGCTTTTTCTTTTTTTCTTTTAATATATTTTTATTGATTTCAGAGAGAAAGGGAGTGGGGGAGAGAAACAGAAACATCGCCGAAACCGGTTTGGCTCAGTGGATAGAGCGTCGGCCTGCGGACTGAAAGGTCCCAGGTTCGATTCCGGTCAGGGGCATGTACCTTGGTTGCAGGCACATCCTCAGTGGGAGGTGTGCAGGAGGCAGCTGATCGATGTTTCTCTCTCATCGATGTTTCTAGCTTTCTATCCCTCTCCCTTCCTCTCTGTGAAATATCAATAAAATATATTTTAAAAAAAAAAAAGAAACAGAAACATCAATAATGAGAATCATTTATCAGCTGCCTCCAGCACACCCCCTACTGGGGATTTAGCCTGAGACCCGAGCATGTGCCCTGACCAGGAATCAAATCATGACCTCCTAATTCATAGGACAACACTCAACCACTAAACCACGCCAGCCAGGATGGGCCTTAATGTTCTTATTAAAGGTATTCACACTTATATGTCTAGGAATTTTAAAGAGTTAATAAAGACAGTTCTTTTCAAGTCCATCTGAGGAAGAAAAGACAACGACTCACTAGAACTCAATAAAACAAAACCTGACAAGGGCCAAATAAATAGCTACCCACTAAGAAATCTTAAAACAATGGATTTGCCTTTCAGTAAAGAGTCATTAAAACAATGGGCTACCACAACATTAATCCATTAGGATAGTGAAGAGAATTTTTCTCAGAGAAGACATTCAGTATTGAAAAAGTTATGAGCTGGATGCATAGAAAGGTACAGTCTTTCTGGCAATTTGCAAGAGATTTAAACATGTTCATCAACTTTGTCCCAGTAATTACTTTTAGAAATCTATTGAAAATTTTGAAATGGAGACATTTTATATTATTTTTCATCACAGTATTATTTTTTTGAGTTTTTAAATTTATTTTAGAGAGAGGAAAGAGGGGAGGGAGGAAAAAAGGTAGAGAGGGAGAGAAGAAGAGAGAAAGAAGGAGAGCGAAAGAGAGAGAGAGAAACATCAGTCGACTGCCTCCTGCTTGTGCCCATACAGGGGATTGAACCGGCAACCTGGGTATGTGCCTTGACACAATCAAACCCGCAACATTTTACTGTACGGGACAACGCTCCAACCAACTGAACCACGCTAGCCAGGGCCACAGTTTATTTTTAATAGTGAAAAAAAACTGAAAATGACTTGAATACCCAACAATAAAAAGCAACAAGCAAATTATGACTAATTCATGAAACGGATAATATTGCCATTAAACGTCATATTTACAGGGGTAGATATGATGGGAGAGAATTGCTGAAAGACAAATCATATGTAGAAGTATAAACAACTGTTTAGGATAAAAACATATACCACCACTACCCACTACCAACCTCTTCCCTCCCGAAAAAAACACCTGAAAGCAATACAGGAAAATCTTAACTCATTATCTCTGGGTCAGCGGTCACCAACCTTTCGGACCTCATGGACCACCAGTTGGTGACTGCTGCTCTGGGTAATGAGATTACGGACAATTTATTTCCCTTTCTGCTTCTTTTTCTCCCAATATAAAAGGATTAAGATTCAAAATGTTTTCTTTAAAAGATACAACTTACCAACATCATATCTAGCCAAATCGTCAGTTTCCGGTGCTTGCACATCAATGTTTCCAATATCATCACTACCAAGGAAAGAGCTATCCTTAGGTGACTGACCAGAAAACAGAGCATCATACAATGCAGACTGCCCACTTTTATTGGCAAAGGATTCTACAACTTCTTTTAAAAAATCTTGCTTGTCACGACTTAAGTTTAGCAGCATGTGCCCTGAAAAACAAATTATTTCCATAAGTTAAAGTATACAGATTGTTCGTACTCATCTCAATAGTTTTATTCATATCCACCAAGAGGAAATAACAATTATCTGAAACATAACCATCCAACCCAACAACCATAATGTGGACAACAAAAAGGGTACTTATACAAAAAAATGAATATAGATTCCAGGGTTAATAGTATCTGTGTCTACATGGTAGAGTAAAAGGAAAGAAAGATAAGAATGTGTGTGAAAAATACCAAAAGTATTTACATTTCAAATGGAAAAGTGTAGGATTTTAAAGTGGCCATAGGAGAGCAGGGCCAAGCTGAAATTCTCTGATCTGATACGCTGATTTCTAATCTTGGTTGGTCAGAATTCTCCTTTAAAAGGCTTTTAATACATATTTATTTCCAGGTCCCACTCTCAGAGATTCTGATTCCACAGGTTGGGGTGAGTAATCTATTTCAAAAACACCCCTTGGATAAAGTTCCAATACATGCTACAACATGGATGAACTTTGAAATACTATTTTAAGTTAAAAAAAGTTTGTCACAAAAGACCACATATTATATGATTCAATTTATATGAAATTTCCATATAGAAATGTCCATAAAGAGACCAAAAAATTCATGGTTGGTTACCTAGGACATGGTTGGTTACCTAGGACTAGGGGGGAAATGGAGCATGACTGCTATGGGTATAAGGTTTCTTTATGAGATGATGAAAATGTTCTTAAATTGATTGTGGTAAAGTTTGCACAACGCTATGAACATACGAAAAATAATTAAAATGTATACTTAAAATGGGTAAATTATATAGTATGTTAATTTTATCTCAGTTAAACTGTTTAAAAACAACAACAAAAATACTCCTTGGAGTAATTCTGCTGGTCAATCAGGTTTGGTTATCACCAGACTATTGTTTCTCCAAAAATTTGCAGAGACAAGCTCAGAAATGCCCAGATCAAAGACAGTAAAACTGTGACACCCTGCAAAGGTACCTACGACAGCCCTGAAAGGTAGAAGGGAGACATAAAAAAGGTGGAAAGTCACTTCTTTAAGAACTAAAAGTCTACCTCCCACACAAAAAAAAATTGGTTGTCAGCTAGAACAGCATTATAAGCTTAGACCAGGGGTGGGCAAACTTTTTGACTCGAGGGCCACAATGGGTTCTTAAACTGGACCGGAGGGCCGGAACAAAAGCATGGATGGAGTGTTTGTGTGAACTAATATAAATTCAAAGTAAACATCATTACATAAAAGGGTACCATCTTTTTTTATTATTATTATTTCAATAGTATTATTCATTTCAAACATTTTAACAAGAAGAATGTAAACACTAATTATTATAATTTGAAACTTCAAAAAATGGAGGAATCATAGCACAATAACATACCTTATATTGAAGATGGCAAAGGCAAAATAAAATTGCCTAACAAAGGAAAGGTACAAAAGCCTTTCAAATTAAACTTAAATATAATAAAATAATTTAAAACTAAAACAAATAGAAAAGAACAAAATGTGTAAACAGTAAATTGAACATTTTCTTTAGTGCAACTTCCAAATTATGCCCGGGACGTAGATGTAGATGGCAATGTAGACTGGGTTGAAAGGTTTTTGGTCTTTAAAACATCAACTTTTGCCCTAACCGGTTTGGCTCAGTGGAGAGAGCATCGGCCTGCGGACTGAAGGGTCCCGGGTTAGACCCTGGTCAAGGGCATGTACCTTGGTTGCAGGCACATCCCCAATACGGAGTGTGCAAGAGGCAGCTGAATTGATGTTTCTAACTCTCTATCCCTCTTGTTTCCTCTCTGTAAAAAAAATCAATAAAATATATTTAAAAAAATAAAATAAAATAAAACATCAACTTCAGTGGGAACAGTGTTGTTGGTCTCCTTTTTAGCTAATGCTCTGATACTGTGCTCTCCAGGGGCGTGTCTCCCTACATCACCACGATAAGGTGTCTACGCATACCCAGGGTGATGTCAGGGGACGCATCCGCGGGCATTACAAGGAGCCTCTGGAAGACTGAGAGGTTGTTCCTTCTACTGAATGGGCGGATATAAATCCGCCCACTCAAAAGAAGGAGCTGCGGCCGTGTTTCCCGACGTTGCCATGTTAACACTGCTGCTGGTGAAGGAGCGGAGGGGAGAGCAAGAGAACCCTCCGCTCTTTCGGCTCCGCGGGCCGGATAGAAGAGCCGAACGGGCCGGATCCGGCCCGCAGGCCGTAGTTTGCCCACGGCTGGCTTAGACCAATAGACTAGCTACAGACCAAAGCTTACAGAAACTTTTATTTAATACTACATCCTCCTCTTCACAAAGTTCATGCAATTTATATCAAAACTGCTTCCTATAAAAGTGTTCAATTCACTGCTTGAGTGACTGGCTACATGAATAACTTAAAAGATTTTGCCTTAGCAAAACCAGGTAACATATAATAAACATTTAGGATCTATCCCAAATAGTCAAAACTGGGAATAAATCTACAAATTCTAAGAGCCTAATAGAAAGTGAGTATAATCCTCTATCTTCCTTACTATATTGTCAGTTCCTTAAGAGATAGATCTGTATCTTCTTCATCTTATCCCCCATAGCAGTCTTGCAAGCAACTGATAAATGGCTGGCAAATCAGTAATTATTCTTAGTATAAATACTTTTATAAAATATTCAGGATGGAGGCTCTAGCAGCTAGAATGAGGAGGGTTTAAGAAGTTTCTCCATCTGGTAACACACAATATCAAATACATAGTTGTTCCTATTTCAGAATATATCACTTTTTTTAAGATTATTCATTTAATCCTCACCGAAGGATGTGTTGATTTTAGAGAAAGGGGAAAAGAGAAACATCGATGTAACATAGAACATTGATCAGTTGCTTTGTGTATGTGTCCTGATGGGATCAAACCCCCAAGCTATGTATGTGCCCTGACCAGGAATCAAACCACGGGATGACCCTCAAAACAACTGAGCCACATTGGCAAGGGTAAATATACCATTTCTCCTAATTCTTTATCTCTTGCCCTAATCTAATAGGACAAAGAGAAATAATGATTATGACAAATTCTCTCCCGAAAAGACAGATGATATTATCATAAGATGCATTCTAACAAAGAATTTTCCTTATTTCTTTTCCAAATAAAACCAGTTAAACATCGCAATTACCTGATTGGCTCAGACGATCAAAAGCCATGGTTTCCAGCAGATTTTGTCCACCTTCTCCTTTTAATAATTTAATCTTTGGTCTTGGAACCTGGTAATTTTATAATCAAAAAGTTTAATTTAGTGATACCCATATATTGAATAGTAAGATGGTCCTTTTTATTACAGTATGTTTTTTTGATGATGCGCAGTTAACCAACCAATAGTTAGACTGGAACCTAGGAATTAAGATAATCTATAAAAGATGTCTGCAAACAGCATTCCTGAGAAATTCCCACTAAAAGCACATTCAAATGGCATTTTTTTGAAATGGAGTGGTTAGAGGACTTTTCTACCTGCAGAAACAGAACCACCAAAGCAGAGATAAGACCCCTACTTTGCTCAGCACTGGAACCATACTTGGAAATGCCACACTGAACAGCATATTTTCTAAGAGCGTAGATAATTTGGGATACCACTGGGATAAACTGGAACAACCCAAAAGATTAAAAGGATTCTAAGCCCTATCCTAAAAAGAAGAGCTGAAAAAATGATGAAAAATATTTTAAAAATTACCTTGTAAAAGAAGAGTTAGACTTTTTAAATATCATCAAGAGAAAAAACATCAATGGGCAGCAGCTTGAAAAACATTTTTCTTCCATACAAGTGGCCCAGTGCACGAAATTTGTGCACCGGGGAAGGGGGGGGGGGTGTCCCTCAGCCCAGCCTGCACCCTCTCCAATCTGGGACCCCTCAAAGGATGTCCTACTGCCGGTTTACAGGGATTGGGAGGAAACCGGCAGTCGGACATCTCTCTCGCAATCCAGGACTGTTGGCTCCTAACCGCTCACTTGCCTGCCTGCCTGATTGCCCCTAACCACTCTGCCTGCTGGCCTGCTCGGCCCCAACTGCCCCCCACCGCCAGCCTGCTCGCCCCCACCTTCCCTCCCCAATGGCCTGCTCGCCCCAAATGGCCCCTGCTGGCCTGCTCGCCCCAAACTGACCCCCCCGCTGTCCTGGTCACCCCCAACTGACCTCCACTGACTGCATGCTCACCCACACTGGCCCCCCTGCTGGTCTACTCACCCCCAACTGCCCCCCCCCGCCAACCTGATCACCCCCAACGCACCCCCCCCCCACAGGCCTAATCACCCACAACTGCCCTCCCCTCTTGGCCTCTAACCACCTCTACCTCAGCCCCGCCACCATGGCTTTGTCCAGAAGATCTGGAAGATCTCCTGGAAGGTCTCCCAGTCTAATTAGCATATTACCCTTTTATTAGTATAGAGGCCTGGTGCACGGGTGGGGGCCGGCTGGTTTGCCTTGAAGGGTGTCCCGGATCAGGATGGAGGTTCCCTTGGGGCGTGGGGCGGCCTGGGCGAGGGCCCTGTGGTGGTCTGCAGGCCGGCCACGCTCCCATGGGGTGAGGGTCCCCGCTTGGGGGTGTGGCCAGCCTGGGTGAGGGGCTGAGGGCTGTTTTCAAGCTGGCCACACCTGCTTCAGGGTAGGGGTTCCTGCTGGGGTGCCTGGTCAGCATGGTGAGGGGCTGATGGCTGTTTGCAGGCTGGCCACGCCCCCCAGCGGGGGCTCTTACTCCATGGGGGCGTGGCCAGCCTGGGTAAGGGGTTGAGGGACGTTTTCGAGATGGCCACACCTCCTTCAGGGTAGGGGTCCTGCTGGGGTGCCTGGCCAGCCTGAGTAAGGGGCTGATGGCTGTTGGGAGGCTGGCCACGCCCCCCAGCGGGGGCTCTTACTCCATGGGGATGTGGCCAGCCTGGGTAAGGGGCTGAGGGCCGTTTTCAGGCTGGCCACGCCCCCAAGCGACCCAGGCTCCCAGCCCCTCCTTCAGCAGAGGCCAGGGTGGACTGGAAGCCTGGGTCACCCCCAGCGACTCAGGCTCCCAGCCCCTCCTTCAGCTGCGGCCAGGGCGGGCGGGAAGCTTGGCTTTCTCCGTCACCGGGGGCAACCCAAGCCTCCTGCTCATTCCAGCTCCGTGGCCGCTGCCATCTTTGTTGGGTTAATTTGCATACTCACTCCTGATTGACTGGTGGTTGCAGCGGAGTGATGGTCAATTTGCATGTTTCTCTCTTATTAGAGTAGATAAGGAAACACAAAAAAACAAATTATCCAAAAATGCAAAGGGCTATCTTGAAATGTAGTGAATGTCCATCACTGAAAATGCTCAGTCATAGGCAATGATCACTTACTGAAAATATCCTACAAGTAACCATGTAAGTATAGCTGGGGTAACTGCAGTTAATTTCTAATGAGTTTTTTAATTGGTAGAGGAGTGTAATGGCACACACCTCTGTGATGTCAGAATTTTGGAAATGGAATTATTTAAAGTAGCTTAACAAAAGTAACCTAATACCTTGGCTTTAGGGCACTGGTTTAAATCCTCCCCACCCACCCCAAAAGAACTATGGTATATCCACAGAATGGAATAAATAATATGCAACCATAAAAAAAATGAGGATGTGCCAAAACCGGTTTGGCTCAGTGGATAGAGCGTCAGCCTGCGGACTGAAGGGTCCCAGGTTCGATTCCGGTCAAGGGCATGTAACTTGGTTGCGGGCACATCCCCAGTGGGAGGTGTGCAGGAGGCAGCTGATCGATGTTTCTCTCTCATCGATGTTTCTGACTATCTATCCCTCTTCCTTCCTCTCTGTAAAAAATCAATAAAATATATTTAAAAAAAAAAAATGAGGATGCTATACTCATGTTATCCTTTCTACATTGTACTGATATGGAAACACTACCAAATAAATATTTCATAAAGCAAAATAAATAGAATATACAGAATGTTGGAATGCATAAGTGTGTGTGGGGGGTGCATGTATGGGTGCTCATCTATGCATAAAAAAATTTCTTGAAGAACTCACAACAAATTAGTAATATTAGTTCCTTCAGGGAAGAGAAGTAAATGACTAAGGAACAGAGGTAGCAAAGAATTTTCAGTGTACTCTCTTACTCAAAAGTTTAATACACATGATGCCAAACTTTGTCTACAGCTGCTAAAGAGCACAAAACTCATTAACCTGGCTTCTTATATAAAATTATTCAATAGTTATCATTTGTGACCAGTTAATTAGTCGTGAACCACTCAGTCACCTTAACTCAAATAAAAATCTCATCTTTTTCTTTAACCCTCACCCAAGGATATTTTTCCACTGATTTTTAGACAGAGTGGAAGAGGGGGTTCGGAAAGACAAAGAGAATTATCTATGTGTGAGAGAGAAACACATTGATTGGTTGCCTCCTGAATGTGCTCTGCAGCCTGGGGCGGGGCGGGGGGGGGGGCACGCGGGGGGGCGGAGAGCCTGCTCCTATGGTACATGCCCTTGACAGGAATTGAACCAGGACCCTTTGGTCAGCAGGTCTACACTCTATGCACTGAGTCAAACTGGCTAGGGCAAAATCTCCTCATCCTATCTAATAAAAGAGTAATATGCAAATTGACCATACCTCCCCTACACCCACAAGCCACGCCCACCAGCCAATCAGGAGCAAGTATGTAAATTAACCCAACCAAGATGGCTGCGGCCATGGAGCGAGCAGGAGGCTTGGGTTTCCCCAGCAATGAAGGAAGCCAAGCTTTCCGCACACCCTGGCTGGCACTGGACTCCACTCAAGGCTACAAAGTTTCAATTATAGAAGATAAATAAATCCCAACAAAAATGGCAGCAGCCACGGAGCTAGAGAAAGCAGGAGGCTTCTTGAGTTGCCCCTGGCGATGGAGGAAGCCAAGCTTCCGCAGCCCTGGCCTGCCTTGGCCTCCACTCAAGGCTACAAAGTTTCAATTATAGAAGGTAAATAAATCCCAACAAAAATGGCTGCGGCCACGGAGCAAGCAGGAGGCTTGGCTCCACTCAAGGCTACAAAGTTTCAATTATTGAAGATAAATAAATCCCAGATCCCAGGGCCTCCGCTTAGGTCGCCGGGGGGTGTGGCCGGCCTGCAAACCACCACAGGCCCCTCGCCCAGGCCGTCCCACGCCCCAAGGGAACCCCCACCCTAATCCGGGACACCCTTCAGGGCAAACCAGCCAGCCTCCACCTGTGCACCAGGCCTGGGGGTGACCCAGGCTTCCAGTCCACCCTGGCCTCTGCTGAAGGAGGGGCTGGGAGCCTGGGTCGCTGGGGGGCGTGGCCAGCCTGAAAACGGCCCTCAGCCCCTTACCCAGGCTGGCCACATCCCCATGGGGTGAGGGTTGCCGCTGGGGGGCTTGGCCAGCCTCCCAACAGCCATCAGCCCCTTACTCAGGCTGGCCAGGCACCCCAGCAGGACCCCTACCCTGAAGTGGGTGTGGCCATCTCGAAAACGGCCCTCAGCCCCTTACCCAGGCTGGCCACGCCCCCATGGAGTAAGAGCCCCCGCTGGGGGGCGTGGCCAGCCTGCAAACAGCCATCAGCCCCTCACCATGCTGACCAGGCACCCCAGCAGGAACCCCCACCCTGAAGCAGGTGTGGCCAGCTTGAAAACAGCCCTCAGCCCCTCACCCACGCTGGCCACACCCCCAAGTGGGGACCCTCACCCCATGGGAGCGTGGCCAGCCTGCAAACCACCACAGGGCCCTCGCCCAGGCCGCCCCATGCCATCTTGTGTGTTGGAGTGATGGCTGCCCCCAAGTGGACACAAGATGGCCATACAAGATGGCCAGCAGGGGAGGGAAGTTGGGAGGGGCCAGGCCTGCAAGGGAGGGCAGTTGGGGGCGATCAGGCCAGCAGCGGAGGGCAGTTGGGAGGGACCAGGCCTGCAAGGGAGGGCAGTTGGGGGCGATCAAGCCTGCAGGGGAGGGCAGTTAGGGGTGATCAGGCCGGCAGAGGAGGGAAGTTGGGGGCAACCGGTCCTGCAGGGAAGGGCAGTTGAGGGAGTCCCAGGCCTGCAGGGGAGGGCAGTTAGGGGTGACCAGGCCTGCAGGGGAGGGCAGTTAGGGGTGACCAGGCTTGCAGGGAAGGGCAGTTAGGGACAAACAGGCTGGCAGGGGAGCAGTTAGGCATCAATCAGGCTGGCAGGGGAGTGGTTAGGGGGTGATCAGGCTGGCAGGCAGAAGCGGTTAGGGGCAATCAGGAAGGCAGGCAGGCAAGCAGTTGGGAGCCAGCAGTTCTGGATTGTGAGAGGGATGTCCGACTGCCCATTTAGGCCCGATCCTACTGGATCGGGAGAGGGTGCAGGCTAGGCTGAGGGACACACACCCCCTCCCCCGTGCATGAATTTCGTGCACCCAGGCCTCTAATCTTAATAAAAGGTTTCAGATATGCTTACTGGGACCACAGCTCTCATCTGATCAAGAGTCTGAAAACCTTAGCATTAAAGTTAGCCTAACATGATTCCAGCCAAAACCGGTTTGGCTCAGTGGATAGAGCGTCGGCCTGCGGACTGAAGGGTCCCAGGTTCGATTCCGGTCAAGGGCATGTACCTTGGTTGTGGGCACATCCCCAGTAGGGGGCGTGCAGGAGGCAGCTGATCGATGTTTCTCATCGACGTTTCTAGCTCTCTATCCCTCTCCCTTCCTCTCTGTAAAATATCAATAAAATAATATATAAAAAATAAATAAATAAAATAACATGATTCCATAAGGAGCCCTATGCCAGTCCACCCTTCCCTTGATAATTTTGCTTTACAACAAATGATAATGTAAAATCCAAGTATGTAAGAGGCTTCCATTACATATCCATTTAATGGAAACACATGGTAGGTAAAAAGAGAGAGACTCAGGTAAATGTCTATGTGCTGAAATGGAACAATGAAAAAACAGTAAGGTTTCCACCAGTAAATAAAGCACATCTCCACTGAGGCAAAACAGTTTTTAAAAGTAGAGAAAGGGGGTATGCTTACATATACAGGAGAAATTCTGAATACCCACCAAACTGTTAACACTGGTTGTCTTCTAGGAAAGGAGACTTAAGTGAATGGGTTAAGAGGAAAATTTAGTTTTTACTATTTAAAAAGGTCCAAGTTTAAAATAGTTGACTGTGTGTTAACTTTACAAAATATGTATTAAAAACTTTAATAGATTTCAGTTTCCATTAAAAAATAAGGAAACTGTCAGGTTTTGAGAATCTATAAAAATATTGATCACAAGAACCTTTTAGTGCTTATGTAAATTAGCAAACTTCTTTAACTTCATTCATTTTCACTACAAATATATTTCTTATGAACTTAAATCCTTCTGCAGAGTGAAGAATAACACTTAACACAGTGGGACAAATATAGACAGTGTTCAAAGCTCTATATGATATGAACTACAAGGAGGGGCCTCCTCTAATAGTAAATCTACAGTGAACCCTCTACTTTCCCTCAAGCAAAAGATCACTCTCTAAAGCTAACAATTTTTATAAACTGAGCTCAATACATTTTTTTTTGCATACTGCTTATTAATTTTCATTTCAGAATTAATGCAAACTTACTAAAGAAAACAGTAAAACTAAAAAAAAATTGACTGGGAAAAGGATAATAGCCAGCATCTCATCACCTAAAAGTAATGGTTAACACTTTGACAGTCTGAGTGAAACTGACCCAAAACTGAAAAAAGCTTACCTGAAATGCTATGAGATAGCACAACGCAGCCAGCTCAGAGAGAGCTCTCCACTGCACATCACTATGCTGACCCATCTTCAAAAGCAGAGAACCAGCATGCATGTAGAAATGTCCTTTTATTTCTAAGAAAATAGCTGAGAGTTCATCATTTCCACCCACACAAGATTTCACAGACTGAAGAGCACCATCAAAACTGTAATATTAAAATATTAAACAGATCTAAAATTTGTTGCACTGTGAATAATCATGGTTTTGATATTGAACTCAAAATAAATTTATTTCAAGCTTCATCTACCATATTTAAACTCCTAACAATCCATTCTTCTCTATTTTATAAATTATGAATCACCTAGTATTTATTTTTATTCCACATATGTACACCCTATACTTCAAGCTAAACCTCTAGAATGATCTATTATAAAACTTAGTTCAAGCCCTCCATTCATAGAAAAGATACAGATCAAATAATTAGATTACTGATTATGGTATACTAGAGGCCCAGTGCACAAAATTCGTGCACTGGGGGGGGGGGGGGGGGGTGTCCCTCAGCCCAGCCTGCGCCCTCTCACAATCCGGGAGCCCTTGGGGGATGTCCAACTGCCACGGAGGCTGGAGAGGCTCCTGCTACTGCCCTCACCAGACGTGAGCCCAGCTTCTGGCTGAGCAGTGCTCCCCCTGTGGGAGCACACTGACCACCAGGGGGAAGCTCCTGTGTTGAGCGTCTGCCCCCTGGTGGTCAGTGTACGTCATAGCGACCGGTCATTCCACTGTTCGGTCAATTTGCATATTAGCCTTTTATTATATAGGATGTTTCATAATATACCAGAATAAAACTGGGAAGCTAAATATTTTCTAGTTTCTTCTCAATAATATGGTTTCATTATTTAATTCGAAGTTGGAGGTTCTAAAATTAGGTATGCCTTATTCAAATTATAAGTAACAGATAATATATTTCAGTTGTCAATACCATAATTGCTCTTCTAACCATATGACTACTGAGTTAAATAAATTGTATTTCTCACTATTATTTGTAATCTATATACTAATCAGTGCTTCTAAATCAAATGGTCGTCAGAGGCATGGATGTATTCCAATGAAACTTTAAGTACAAAATCAGAGAGAGCCATATTTAGCCCACAAGCCCTAGTTAGACCCTACAACTAACATCAGTATGCAAATCCAAGTGCTGTTTTTGTTCAATGGCATTTATTTTAACAAAAGAGACACTGGTCCTCTAAATCAAAATTTAGGAAAACAGAAAAATCATGTATTACATTTTCGTTATCTTATTTCTAAGCTAAAATACTGTTTTCTAAAATACTACTCATACTAACTGCTTATACTAGAATATCTGACAAATGAAATTTATTCTCCGATTTTTTTCTCAAGATTTTATCATTTTTGGAAATAAAATATGGAATAGTTAGAACATTCATTTTCAGGCTTGATTCTTTATTAAGCATGTCAAAACTGAATATTAACTATAAAAATAATTTAATCAAGCCAATTTTAATCAAGAACAATTTTATATTCTCTAAAAATCAGTCATATAAAACCAATTATAATATCCCCACACAAGAATTCCTTCCAGGTGGTTCATCGTATTAAATATTACCCATGGGTACACTATAAAAACGCAGTAAAAATGTTTAGACCAATGAACTGAATTACTACAAAAAGAAAATTTGTGATTTACACTGAAGTCCACAAAACATACCTTTCCAATAAATCTCTGCTTTCTTGTATGTCTCTAGTGGAGAGCGTAAGGAGCATAAGATTAGCATAGGCCAGAAGTAAGTCTTTATTGGTTGCTCGCCAGTTACTTTTATCAGAATCCAAACACTGTAAAGATTCCAGATATTCCTATTTTGTAGAAAGAACACTAGGTTATAAAATTTACCAAGTGTTATAAAATTTATCCATTTATGCCTATAAATTCTTTTGCCCTTTCCTATTTGTAAAACCACATTTTTATATCAGCCTATAAAAACACCAAATATATAGCTGTATATATAAATATATATACATACATATATATTTCAATTTTATCTTTCCAAACTATCAATTACAAATTGAGATCATCCTAATAAAAATTTCATTTCACAGGTGCTGTACATAAATAAAAGAAATTTGTATCTTGGGGAGCACTGCTTAAAGGAATGTATGGTAATTAACTATACAGAAGTGTAAAGACCCAGCAATGTTTACCTACCTTAAGGGTTTGTACAACACACAAATTCCATTCTAAACTTGAACGCAAAGCTACATTTCTCTCTGCCTCGTGGCAGTGGGCCACAGCATCCTTCAATCTTTTATTTGAGCGATACAGCTCTACTAGTCGAATGTTCACATAGACATCATCAGGTCTTGCATAAAGTTCTGACTGAATCAAGTCAAAAAGTTTATTCCATCCATCTTCACCTTCACAATCCAAAAGCTGTTCCTAATTTAAAATACAAAACCATTAATTTAGAAAATCACCTGTACTTTTAAACACATCATGGCTCCTATGAGCACCATTCTACTATGGCTAGCTTCAGTAAATTAAAACCAGAAATACTATCCTATATACTTTATTAGCCCCTTCAAAGTTGAAGCTAAACCTCAAAAAAGTTATGTGTTACGATTACATAGGTATCCATTTCACCTCAGAGACTGCCAGGACAACTACCCACCCTTGTACACCCATCCCAGTCATTATCAGAGCCTAGGCCTCCCATCAATCTTCATACCAGGTCCTTATCCTCAAACTACTCCGGATCTCCCTAAATCTGACTCAGTCCCTTACCCACTATGCTCCTACATTGGAGCTCCTACTGTTTGCTATCTTCTCAGTGTTTTCACCCTCTGTCTTAACTGAATGGTGTATAACTTGAGATAGCCGCCATCATTTCTCTGTCACAGTAGCTTTTTCTCTGCTAACCTACATACAAGTAGAAGTGGAGTTTGTGACCTATTCACTCCTAATGTCACTTCCAAATAATATCTCCCCATACCTGTTTAGAACCCTGCTCTAAAGGACATGCTATCCAGCTACTCCATCTATTCCTCATTAGCAACTGGAATAGAAAACTCTTCCTTCATCCTTTACTGTCATTACAGTTGAAAGATGTACAAGGTATATAACTACCTGGCTACTCAGTTCTTTAATTACCTCATCTCCACTTATTCTACAATTCCAGCCTCAGCCATTCATCTGACATTGACAAAGGTCTTCAAAATATGTATTTTGGTCATACCAATCAGACCACCACGCTCCTCTTACTCTTCCACCTCACTAGGAACTCACATAACCTCACTGACACATATATTTGCATCTACTACATGAAAGCTCCATTCAATACACTAACATCACCAAGTTTTAATTATCCATAAAACACACAAACACACACACACACACACACACACACACACACACACACAGTCCTTCTGTTAAGCTAAAATGCCATAATCCCTAATATCCATAATTACTACTTGCTTACACATCCTCTCAATTAATTCCATGTCTTTCCTTAGAAGAAGCCTATCATCTGTGTTCTCTGTATTTCTACAATAACAACTGTGCCACTAAGGGCATTGGGAATTTTAGGAAATCTCAAACTGGTAATGCCTAGAACAAATCCTACTGTATCTCTAATAGACTCACTTTCTCCATTCCTTGAAAATGTAACTTCATACACCTCCTCTTTCCTCAAATTTCCCACACTTTCCTTCAACCCTCACTTTCAACTTATGATCACAATTCATTCTTCACTGAGAAAACTGAAGCCATCAGATGTAAATTCCATTCTGCCAAATCTACTTATACTTACTTCTCTCTGCTCCCTTCACCTAGCAAAGACCAAGCTCTCCATAAGAGCTATTTTTTTCATTGCCCTCTCTCCTTACCAATCACTCTTCTTCTGGATCACTTCCATAAACTTACACTGGGCCTTTCCATATCTGCAAAAAGCCCTAGACTTCAAGTGTATGTTTAAAAAGAAATAAGTAAAGATCAACACTATTATGAATGCTTTTCAAAAATTCTACTCTCATACTCAAGATCTCATACCAATATTTTCATTCATTAAATAAATGCCAAAAAACTATTTTCCTTAAGCCTTAAATTTTAAAAACCAGAATTCCTTTGCTAAAAAGTTACATTTAAGAAAGGTTTAGCTTTAAACAACATCATTAAAGAGTTATTAAAGAAACTCGGGATCTTGCAGAAGCATCTAACTTTTGTTACACTCAAGAAAAATAATCTCCTATCATTATAAATGTTCCTTAATGTCACTGTAACCAAATGGACTGAACTGTCATGGCCAATAGGGGAATTATGTTGGAGGCATAACACAAAGATAATAAGGTAAAGAAATTTACACACTTAGACCTAACATTTTAGATTAATATTTAAAACCCAGCTGCTTCTCACAGGGAGAAAAAAATTAGTAAGCCTGTATCGTGTGTGGCTGCAGTGGTAATGACATGAATCTATAGTTTAAAATATTTTTTTATTGATTTTAGAAAGAGAGGGGGGGGGACAGAGAGAGAGAAACATCGATGAGAAACATTGATTTGCTGCCTCTTGCACGCCCCCTACTGGGATCAAGCCACAACCCGGGCATGTACCCTGACCAGGAATCGAAATGGCAACCTCTTAGTGCATAAGATGACACCTAACCAACTGAGTCACACCAGCCGGGCATGAATCTATAGATGTAATAAAATTCAAAAGAACTTGTACATACACACTGTACCAATTGTCAAATTCCTGGGTCTACATTGCACTGTAGTTACATAAGATGTAACCACTACGGAAAGTTGGATGAAGTATACACATGACCTCTCTGTACAATCTTACAACTTCCTGTGAAAAATCTATAATCTTACTAATAAAAAGTTGTTAAAATTCTATCAGAAACATGTATAATGAAGGTAGGTAGTTCTTAAAAACAATATACACTTAAAATTCCATTTAGCTAGAACATTTGAAAAGACTTTATATCCAAGAGTTATTTTGCAAACCAGTATATTATATTCAGTAAAGAGTAACAATCAGGCCCTAACCAGTTTGGCTCAGTAGATAGAGCGTCGGCCTGCGAACTGAAGGGTCCCAGGTTCGACTATGGTCAAGGGCATGTACCTTGGTCGCGGGCACATACCCAGTAGGGAGTGTGCAGGAGGCAGCTGATCGATGTTTCTCTCTCATCGATGTTTCTAACTCTCTATCCCTCTCCCTTCCTCTCTGTAAAAAATCAATAAAATATATTTTTTTTAAAAAAGAATAACAATCAGAACTGGTTAATATAGAAGCAACAACTTCCTATCATTTTTAGTAATTACCTGTAACATCCTGGAGAAACTGTCATTTAAGTTTTGCTTGAAAACCTCACCATCCCATAACACAATCCTTTCCATTTTTAGATAGTAGTTCGTTAAAAACTTCATAACCCTAAATTGTCATCCTATGGATAATTTTCACCAAATGAAGAAAAATTTTGTATCAAACAGCTCAATTTAATTATTAGCTCCACCATCTAGTTACAAAACTGTAAGTCCCTAAAATGTTAATCACTGCATAAGGGTAAAAGAGATACCATTTGTAAACCATAATAGTACCTAATAAGACAGCATATGCTCAGAAAGGTTTTGAAGAAAAAAATTTTTTTGACATTTTTAGAGGTATAATTGACATATGATATTGTATTAGTTTAAGATATACAACATAATAATCCTATCTAATAAAGATAGAATATGCAAATTGACTGTCACGTCGTCACAAAGATGGTGGCGCCCAGTCCCCTCAGCCCTGCCTGAGTCCCACAGTCCTTTCAGCCCAGCCAGGGGGGCAGCAGGCACACGGTGTGCCCAGACCTGTTCTCAGCCGCCCAGGGCCGACCCGAGGCGCAGGCAAGCCTCAGATGGTGGCTGCCCAGCCACCCAGGCCGCCTGAGGCTCAGGTAACCTGGGCCATCTGAGGCTTGCGCGGCCAGCAGTGGCAGCAGCAGAGGTATGATGGGGGCGTCGCCTTCCCCTGATCACCGGTTTGCCTCCTGCTCCTTAGGGCTCCTGGACTGTGAGAGGGGAAAGGCCGGGCTGAGAGACCCCCCGCTCCAGTGCATGAATTTTTATGCACCAGGCCTCTAGTTTGATATATACATACTGGAAAATGATTTCCACAGTAAGTTTAGGTAACATCACCTCACAGAGTTACAAATTAGTTTTTCTCATGATAATAACTTTTAAGATCTACTCTCTTATCACCTTTCAAATATACAGCACAGTATTGTTAATCATCACCATGCATGCTGCACATTACATCCCCAGAACTTAATATTATAACTGGAAGTTTGTACCTTTTGACCACCTTCACCCATTACCCACCAACTCCCCACCCACACACACAATATTTTAATGCCTCCTATTAAAAAGTCATTTAACTCCAAATATTAGAAATAGTTGTGACTCCTTTAGTTTTCCCAACTGCTTTTATCATGTTTTATTCCTTTTTACCTTTAGTTTATAAACTGCAGGACTTCCTGGAAAAAGTTTAGCTGCTCTTTCAACCCAGTATTTTGCTCTTCCATCAGTAACATCATTTTTACAAAGCAATTCTGCAATCTTCAACACAAGATCTTTTTGTGTTGGGTTTAATTCCACTGAACGCTGATATCAGAAAATAAATAATAAATTAGTAGGGTTCCTAAAGTACAGATACTCATATATAAACATGAAAAACTCTATTCCTAAATGATAACATGCTATTTCAAAGTTATTATAATTAAACTTAAAATGTCCTGAAATACTTCTGAAGATAAATTAATAAAAATTATGTTTTTATTACATATGTCAGAAAGAAAGAAGAAAAAAAAGAAAGAAAACCACATACATAAGAACAGCATTTCTGACCACGTTAGGTTTAAAATTTATAGGTGTTCTTCTTCTAAAAGTGCTAACCTCTTAATTACAAATTATAGTGTACTTTGGGCCAAATAACTTAAAATCAGTTCCATGCTGTGCCACTTTTTTTGGGGGGGGGGGAGGGGGGGCGCGGTAATCCTCACCTGAGAATACTTTTCCATTGCTTTTTAGGGAGAGTGGAAGAGAGAGGAAAAACAGAGAAAAATATCGATGTGAGAGAAACACATCAATTGGTTGCCTCCTACACACAAGTCCCAACCAGAATACAGGCCAGGGAGGAGCCTGCAACCAAGGTACGTGCCCTCTGACCAGAATCAAACCCAGGATCCTTTGGTCTGCAGGCTGACGTTCTATCCACTGAGCCAAACCGGCTAGGGCCAAGCTGTGTCACTTAATAGTACTGTGATGCCTTGTTTTCATGACATCCATAATAAATATTTGAATTATTTATTATATAAATTACTCTGGGCATCGTGTGTTTGGCTGTGCAAAGCCTAAATTTTAATCTTACATAGTTTACCTTATAACATTCGACAGCTTTGTCTATGTTTTCCTCCACTTCATAAAGAAGACCAAGAAACCTGTGAGCTTTGGGATCCCTTTCTTGCACATTAATATATGTAGATATGTATCTGTTTAAAAATAATAATATAAAAATAAGTAATCTTTAAATAATCACATTTACAGCTATATTTAAATAACTGAAGAGTATATATTAAACCAGAGCAATCACTCAACTAATTTATATTATTTTAATTATTGACTACCACTCTTTAGAATATGAAGATAACTCAAAGTACTCTAAATACAAAAGGATAATACTTAAACACAAACACATACAAAGATGACAACATACTAATATTACCACTAAATGCTACATTTATCAAATGGTTTTTCCAGTGCTACCCACATATAATAAATGAATACATAAATTGTTTTTTTCTTCCTGATTACATTTTGGAAAAACACCAGAGTTTGCATAAAAATCAGAAAGTGATGAGAGTAAATATTTCAAGTCATCATAATGTGAATACTAAAGAGCAACCATTTCCCAAGTAACACCTAAGAGAATGTATTTATCTTTAAACAAGAAAACAATATCTAACAGTACTGTGTACCCAGCTAAACTAGAGCAGAGAAAAAATTACTAAATATAGTACCAAATGCAGGTAATTTTCATTTCTCCAATCAATTAACAACTAAAAATAAGGAAGTCTCTTCTAGATTCAGTGAGTGATATCCTAAGGGCAACACTGAAGAAAAAAGTGTCACATTAATAAGGAAGGAGGGTTAACAGCCCAATGCTATTAAATAAAAGTGCTCTCTCTTCATCAGCATTTTCATCTTCCCATAAATGCCTTTAATATCCTACCTCCCTCTTCATTTCCTGCTTTCCGCTACTGCAAATCAGCAAATCAGATCAACAGCCTTCTTGGCCATACTATGTGTGAGACAAAGCCTCAGTGTGACCTATTGAGTCAATTAAAAATCTTTTATACAAGCTATTCTCCCATCCAGAAATCAAAGTTTAATTTTGTAATAACTGCTGTTTTCCAGCTGATTAATGTACCAGATATGTAATCAAGAAGAAATTAAGATATAAGCATGGTTGTCTTTTATTCTAACCAAGGACAATCTTTAGAAAAGTATTTTAAGGCAAACAATTTCTTGCCTTTGGTAGGCATGCAGAAAATACTCATTCTAGGCTCAATCTCCAAGGAATATAGGCTAGTCCTTAAGGTCAGTCTTAGTGATAAATCCCTTATTTCCAGGACATACTTAGGAAGAACTGCTAAAAAACAGCAACAGTTTTTTACCCATTTCAAAGAAGAACTGATTTTAGAAAACTAAAACATGTTTAGTTTGGTACTTACTTCTTAGCAAGATCGTATTCTTTAGCTTCATAGTACAGCTTCGCAAAATAGAATCCTTTCATTGACTTCTAAAAAACATTAAAAGTTCTTTATTTTTCATACTTTAAATTTTGAAAAATTTTCATAAGAACTAAAAATCTGTCCTAACAAAATTAATATTAATATGTTTTATTTTTGTTCACTTAAGAGGTAAATGAAATTGCTTGTAGAAATGCATGTATGCTCTGAAAGCCATGATTCCACATAACAATTTTCATCACAAAACAAATAAATTTAAGTACAGCAACATAAAACCGTATCAGAAATTAAGAATTTATGTCAGTGCCCTGGCCAGGTATGGCTCAGTTGGTTGGGCATTGTCCCATACACCAAAAAGGTTGTGGCTTGGATTCCTAGTCAGGGCACATACCTGGGTTGAAGGTTTCACCTCTGGTGGGGGTGCATGTGGGAGGAAACAGATCAACCGATCAATGTTCTCTCTCTCTCTCTCTCTCTCTCTCTCTCTCTCTCTCTCTCTCTCTCTCTCTCTCTCTCTCCTCTTCCTCGCCCCCTCCCCCTCCCCCGCCAACCCCTCAGTAAGCATATCCTTCAGTGAAGATTTAAAAAAAAAAAAGAGAGAGAGATACTTTGGGATGGGAGGGGAAATATACCAGAAACCTCTCTTCTACCATGTGAAAGCCTTTACATGTAAGAATAAGCAGCTACTACTTCAGATCTACTAAGGCACTGGGGATTTATTCCCTGATCCAGGCACTATTCTCTGTACAGAGCAGTATTTTATGCTTAAGAAATTAAAAAGGCAGAAATAAAAATTGAATTCTTCCGGTAATAAGCCAAGTCCACACCCAGGTTCTTTTATTTCTATACGCTCCAAAGTCCAGAATGCTGGGACATAATAGCTAGTGTTATATACATGTGATAAGAGTACACAGCCATTAAATATCTTATTTTTTAAAACTATACAAGGACACAGGAAAAAAATCAAGATACTAAGTGAAAAACAGTAGTCTACAAAACAGTATATTTTCATTTACTGATAGGTAGTTAGACAGACATGATCAGAGCAAGTATAATGGGCCAGGTTCAGAAGAAGGTCATCAGGGTGGAAAGCCCTGGGTACCAGGCAAGGGGCAAAACTGAGAAAATATGGGCCTCATCCCCCAGCTAATCTTTCCTCCTAACATATCCCTAGTCATGGGGTTTGAATTCCCTGATCATTCATATTGATGATCATGGCTTTAGCCCAGCCGTGGGCAAACTACGGCCCGCAGGCCGGATCCGGCCCGTTCGGCTGTTCTGTCCGGCCCGCGGAGCCGAAAGAGCAGAGGGTTCTCTTGCTCTCCCCTCCGCTCCTTTACTTTGAATTTATATTAGTTCACACAAACACTCCATCCATGCTTTTGTTCCGGCCCTCCGGTCCAGTTTAAGAACCCATTGTGGCCCTCGAGTCAAAAAGTTTGCCCACCCCTGCTTTAGCCCCTCTGATCTTTTCCTCCCTAATGATAACATCTAGGCCTCAGGTGTATTTCATCCCCAGGCCCAGAAAAGCAGCAAAACTAGACAAGTAATACCATGGCTGCTTCAAGACTAGCTACGTTGACTAATGACCCCCTGGCTCCAAACAATCAGTGGAGACCAGGACCGTGAAAGAGCACACCTGGAAAGCTTATGAATATTCTATTAAGACCCTTCACTGAGACCTTCCCTAGGATTCCTGCCAGCAAGAGATAAATACCTTCGACACAAAGGACCCCATTCCCTTCCTCTTCTTCTTCCCCTCCAAGCATATATCTCCTAAACTCCAAAGGACCCCACAAGACTTGCAACCAGGGAAGCAATGGGCAGTGGCGGCTTGTCCTGGGCTAATAACCCCATGAACCTGTCTTCAAGGCCTTCTTTTTCTCTGACTTCCCAGTGAACCAAAGCAACCCACCCTAGGCTCTCCTATTTGCATCTTCCTTGTTTCACTGTCCCAAATGTCTTTTTGATTTATTTCAGAGAGGAAGGGAGAGGGGAGGGATAAAGGGAGAGAAACATCAATGATGAGAGAGAATCATTGATCGGCTGCCTCCTGCACACCCGCTACTGGGGATCAAGCCACAACCCAGGCATACTAGGTGTACCAGTTAATAATGTGGCTTTTTTTTTTTTTTTCAATAAATGGAGTTACACATGTTGATATATATGTGATTTGATATGTATGCTATTTTGTTGTATTGACAGCAAGTTTCAAAACTTCATGTCAAATTTGCTGAAGGTGTTAACATCATAGATATTTTTACACTAAAATATATGGAATGTCGTGCCAAAAAAAGAGCATTTGGGGGAAGTTTTAATTCATTACTTTATTTTGAAGAAAAGTGCTGCTGAAAGTTATCGTATACTTCGGGAAGCTTATGGTGAACATGCTCCATCTCAAGACACCTGTGAACACTGGTTTAAATGCTTTAAAAGTGATGATTTCTATGTGAAAGACAAAGAAGGTCCAGGACAACCAGAAAAATTTAAAGACCAACAATTACAAGCATTATTGGATGAAGATGCGTGTCAAACTCAAAAACAACTTGCAGAAAGATTAAATGTTGCTCAGCAGCCGAAACCGGTTTGGCTCGGTGGATAGAGCGTCGGCTTGCGGACTGAAGGTCCCAGGTTCGATTCCGGTCAAGGGCATGTACCTTGGTTGCGGGCACATCCCCAGTAGGGGGTGTGCAGGAGGCAGCTGACCGATGTTTCTCTCTCATTGATGTTTCTAACTCTCTATCCCGCTCCCTTCCTCTTTGTAAAAAATCAATAAAAAAAAAATAAAAAAGTGGATTCCTTTTAAAAAATAAAAATGAAAAAATAAATAAATGTTGCTCAGCAAACAATTTCTGATCGTTTACAAGCAATGGGAAAGATTTTAAAGGATGGAAAATGGGTGCCCCATCAACTGAACGAAAGACAAGTGGAAAACTGAAAAGTCAACAGTAAAATGTTGCTTCAAGGGCACGAAAGAGTCTTTATTGTGGAGAGAAACCAAGATGGTGGCATAGGTAAACACCTAAACTGCTGCCTCGCACAACAATATCAAAACTACACCTAAAAGACAAAACGTACACCATCCAGAACCACAGGAAAGCTGGCTGAGTGGAAATTCTACAACTAGAAGAAAATAGGAAAGCACACTGAGACTCAGAGGAGCTACAAAAGGCTGAGGTACAGAGACTCGCACGCAGAGAGGACGGGCGGCTGTGTGCACGGGCGGCTGAGTGCGTGGCTGGCTTGCTAAAGCGGGAGGGAGAAGGAAACTCCCGACTGCACTGAACTCCAGTCCCCGGTGAGACGCTGGGAAACCAGACTCATTTGGGGGGAATCTGGACTGTCAGGAAAAAGAAAGCACACTGAGACTCGGGAGCTGCGGAAGGCAGAGGTCTGGAGGTGCGCGCGCAGAGAGGACTGACTGCTGAACGCACGGGAGGCTGAGTGCACGGCTGGCTTTCTAAAGCAGGAGGGAGACAGAAGCTCCCGACCGCATTGAACTCCAGTTCCAGGCAAGTTTCTGGGAACCCCGACTCATTTGGGGAGAAACGACTGTCTGGCAGCGGGTGAAAGTCGAGGGCGGCTTTCTCTCAGAGGTGCCTGCAGTTATTACCGAGGGACACTGAGACCCAGCAGCTTCATTAGGCAGGGCTGATGGGAAACCAGGCTGTCTGCTCCACCCTGAAACTCCGCCCCATCCAAGCTGAGCACAGAGGCTTTTGCAATTTTGCAAGTCTTATCTCATAAGGGTGTCTCCAGCACAGAAGTTCTCCCAGCATAGACACAGCTGATCCTCACAGCCAATTGGCCTGGAGGTCAATTCCTCCCAGTAATACCAACAACAATCAAGGCTTAACTACAGTCCACCTCAGGTAACTGGGGAGGCTGAGCCACTGTGCCCTAGAAGGCACCTACCACACAAAGCTACTCTACCAACTCAGGAAAGCAGTGAAAACTGAGGAGACGAAGAAACAGATCACAAATGAAAGAAACGGAGGAAAACAAATGACTGGATACAGAGTTCAAAACCACGGTTATAAGGTTTTTCAAGAATTTCCTTGGAAAGGCCGATAAATTTAGTGAGACCCTCGAAGATATAAAAAAGGACCAACTAGAAATTAAACATACACTGACTGAAATAAAAAATATTATACAGAGACCTAACAGCAGACTAGAGGACCACAAGAATCAAGTCAAAGAGTTGAAATACAAAGAAGCAAAAAACACTCAGCCAGAAAAGCAAAAAGAAAAAAGAATCCAAAAATTAGAAGACAGTGTAAAGAGCCTCTGGGACCTCAAGCGTACCAACATCCGAATTATGGGGGTGCCAGAAGAAGAGAGAGAGCAAGATACTGAAAACCTATTTGAAGAAATAATGACCGAAAACTTCCCCCACCTGGTGAAAGAAATAGACTTACAAGTCCAGGAAGCGCACAGAACCCCAAACAAAAGGAATCCAAAGAGGACCACACCAAGACACATCATAATTAAAATGCCAAGAGCAAAAGACAAAGAGAGAATATTAAAAGCAGCAAGAGAAAAACAGTTAATTACCTGCAAGGGAGCACCCATACGATTGTCAGCTGATTTCTCAACAGAAACTATGCAGGCCAGACGGGAGTGGCAAGAAATATTCAAAGTGATGAATAGCAAGAACCTACAACCAAGATTACTCTACCCAGCAAAACTATCATTCAGAATTGAAGGTCAGATAAAGAGCTTCACAGATAAGAAAAAGCTAAAGGAGTTCATCACCGCCAAACCAGTATCATATGAAATGCTGAAAGGTATTCTTTAAGAAGAGGAAGAAGAAGAAAAAGGTAAAGATAAAAATTATGAACAACAGATACATGTCTATCAACAAGTGAATCTAAAAATCAAGTGAATAAAAAATCTGACGAACAGAATAAACTGGTGAATATAATAGAATCAGGGACATAGAAAGGGAGTGGACTGACAATTCTCGGGGGGTGGGGGGAAGGGGTGTGGGAGGTGGGGGAAGAGACTGGAGGACAGTGGGGGGGAGGTAAGGGCAGAGGGTGGGGTGGGAACATGGTGGAGGGGAGCTATGGGGGGAAAAAAAGAGGAACAATTGTAATAATCTGAACAATAGATTAAATTAAAAAAAATTAAAGATATATGAGTGCAAAAAAAAAAAAGAAAGTCTTTATTGCATCGAATTGTGACTGGCGATGAAAAGTGGATTTATTTTGAGAATCCCAAACGCACAAAATCATGGGTTGATCCAGGTCAATCATCAACATGACTGCAAAGCCAAATCGCTTCAGAAAGAAGATAATGCTCTGCGTTTGGTGGGATCAGGAAGGTGTGGTGTATTATGAGCTTCTAAAACCAGGTGAAACCATTAATACTGATTGCAACCGACAACAAATAATCAATTTGAACCACACTTTGATCATGAAACGACCACAATGTGCCAGAAGACACGGCAAAGTAATTTTGCTTCATGATAACGCACCATCACACACTTCAAAACCAGCTAAAGACACGTTAAAAGATCTTGCCTGGGAAGTATTAACCCACCCCGCTGTATTCACCAGACCTTGCTCCTTCAGATGGCACATGCACTTTCTGAGCAGCACTTCAAAATGTACGAAGAAGTGGAAAATTGGGTCTCTGAATGGTTTGCCTCAAAACAAGAAAAGTTCTATTGGAACGGTATCCACAAATTACCTAAAGATGGGGGAAATGTGTAGCTAGTGATGGACAATACTTTGAATAAAACACTTTTGATGTTTCTCTTGAAATTATCGTGTTTCTTTGATTACAAAATCCGTATTGTTAACCAGTCCTGACCAGGAATCAAACTGTGACCTCCTGATTTATTGGTCCATGATCAACCACTAAGCCATGCCGGCCAGGCTGCACTTTGTCTCTTGATTAAAACCTTTCAAGAAGACTAGAACCAAGGTCTCATTGTCTCGCTGGTAAAAAAAAATTTTATCTGTAAAAAATGCATATTCAGGCCCTGGCCAGTGAGGCTCAGTTGAGCATCGTCCCATGCACAGAAAGGTTGCTGGTTCAATTCCTGATCAAGGCACAGGCCAAGGTTGTGGGATCAATCCCCAGTAGGGGGTGTGCAGGAAGCAGATAATCGTTGTTTCACTTTCACATCAATGTTTCTCTCTCTATCTCTCCTTTCTGTCTCTCTAAAAATGAATTTTTAAAAATTCTTTAAAAAACGCATATACAGGATCTGTTCATTGTGCGTATTGTTCACCAGGCACTTTCTGGGCACTGAGGAATCAGCAATAAACCTAAAGTCTGTCTTTAGAAAGCTTGTATTTTAGAAGTGAGAAACAAATAGTATGGGAGCAGGACAGCGCACTATTTTACAATATTTCATCAATTATTTGCAACATGCCAACTTTTAACAAAGATAAAATCAATATTCATCTCACAAGCCACAGATATCCTAACAATGCCTGTTCAGTTGGAAGTGTTTCTTCTTTCTTAGTTGGTAATGGTGGTGGGGCACAAACAATGGCATTATAAATTCTATAAAACTAGAGGCCCAATGCAGGAAATTCATGCAAGAGTAGGCCTTTGCAGCCCACGGCCTCACCTCCTGCCTACTGGTCATTCCGGAAGGTCGTTCCAGAAGGTTGTTCTGCCATCCAGTCTAATTAGCATATTAGCTCTTTATTATATAGGATGAGGGGCAGGGCTGTCAAAAAAGGTCTTCTTGCCCTAGCAGGTTTGGCTCAGAGGACAGAGAGCTTCAGCCCGCTAACTGAAGGGTCTCAGATTCAATTCTGGTCAAGGTCATGTG
Source organism: Plecotus auritus (assembly GCF_963455305.1). Lineage (NCBI taxonomy): Eukaryota > Metazoa > Chordata > Mammalia > Chiroptera > Vespertilionidae > Plecotus > Plecotus auritus. The sequence goes on from NC_137771.1 coordinate 104,739,217, forward strand.
CCTGGATTTCAGGTTCAATTCCCAGGCCCCAGTCAGGGCACGTGCAGGAGGCAACCAATTGATGTGTCTCTCTCACATCGATGTTTCTCTCTCTCTCTCTCTCTCTCTCTCTCTCTCTCTCTCTCTCTCTCTCTCCCCCTCCTTCCCTTCCACTCTCTTAATAAAACATGTATCCTTAGGTGAGGATTAATAGATGATTGATAGATAGATATAGATAGATAGATAGATAGATAGATAGATAGATAGATAGATAGATGATAAATACTAGTAGATAGATAAATGGCATATGAACTTGCCTAAGAAGTAACTAAGTCAAAGTAACATCAAAGAGGTTCTGTCTAAATGCTTCTAAGAATCCCCTTAATAAGATAGCACAGCAGCATGGTGGAATTTCAGATCATCCCCCCCACCCCCACTGCCTTCCCTGACTGAAGTATTCCTTCATTATTTATCACAAAATCCCATTTATTCCCATCACTGCATTTATACAAGTCATAATTATTTGTACTGACTTTATGAATGTTTGTCCTCAAAACTGTAGGCTCTACCAGGATAGGGCCCCTGTGGCTTATAACTACCATGGATTCAAGAACATTATCTGACAGGTGGCATATATTCAATATTTACTTAAATACAGATAAATTTGTATACCCACTGATTATGTCCTTATGATAAACTAGAAGCCTGGTGCATGAAATTCGTGCACGGGTATGGTCCCTAGGCCTGGCTGGTGATCAGGGCCGATCAGACCTTCCGGCTGCCGGCCGGGGCCTTCCTTCATTCCGCGCCGCCCCCTGGTGGTCAGCACACCTCATAGCAAGCGATCGAACTCCCAGTCTCTGGTCAAACTCCCGAGGGGACACTCTGCATATTAGCCATATATATATATATATATATATATATATATATATACACACACACACACACACACACACACACACATATATACATACATACATATATATATATATACACATATATATATGATTTCTAAAACTTCATTAGTTCAAAGAATATAAAAATTTAAAAGTTTTTGCTATATTACCAATTCTCCTCCATAAAGTTTCTATCAATTTACTTCCCTATTCAGTATTCTATGTCTAAATCAGAGTACAGGCAGTCCTTGGGTTACGTCAGACTTGACGTACATCGTTTCATGGTTACGTCGCCATCTCCCATTTATTTATAAAAAAAAAAAAGTTCCGTCATTTCGACGTATGTACATATGTGCTTTATGTTTTTTATTATTTATTTACCACAAGTAAAAGTCAGGAATTGTTATCTTTCTTTTAAATTTTTTTTACTGTTTCACTTCATTACTGCTGTGTATGTGCTCCATGTGAAGTGACCAAGGTCCTTATGTAGGTGAGTTCCAACTTACAGCAAAAATCGCGTTACATCGCACCGTAGGAACAGATCTCCAACGTAACCTGAGGACCTACTGTATATATTCATCAATACTGATTTTTTCCATTTCTTCTATCTTTGCTAATTTGATAGGTAGAAGTACTACTGAGTCAACCTAGCATTTCTCTAATTAATCATTTTAACAGTCATACTCAAATATTTATAGTATAAGTTATTAATATACTTTAGCTATTCCAATTTTGAGAGGGCGGAGAAAAAACTGAATAATTTTTAAGGGTTCTTAACCACAATGGTATTTGAGGGTTTTTCACAGTTTTCCTAGGTTGACATTTGTCTGTGCTTAATGAGTTTGTGAAATAAGACTTCAATTTTTATACAGTAATAATCTTTACTGTTTACTTTTTCAGATTACATGGTTTTAAAAAAGGCCTTTCTAATTTGAGATACATGAAGTATTCATCTACATTTCCTTTCAGTTTTCCAAAATTACTGTTAAGTCTGAAACATTTTGATAAATAATGTAGGCTAAAGCCCCTATTTTTTAAACAAATAATTAACAAGTGTCAATTATTCAAGCAACACCTATTAAATAATTCATCTCTTCACACATATATACATATACATTTACATATCATTCATAATTGAATACATATATACACAATCGTGTATGTTTACATGTAAGGAACATGTATCACAGCAGTGATACAAGGGCTGGTAGTAGGATTCCTTTATTACAAGTTATTCATATTACCCATGAAATAATGCAGTGTTATTTGAAAGCAGATTTGGATTACTTATAAATGTATATTGCAAACTCTAGGGCAACCACTAAACTAGTAAAATAGTAATAATACATCTCACTGATAAGCTAAGAAAGAAGCAAAAATGGAATCATAAAATGCTCAATTAAAAACCAGTGTGGCTCAGCTGGTTGCGAGGCATCCCATGCACCAAATGGTCGCTGGTTCCATTTCTGGTCTGGGCACATACTTAGGTTGAGGGTTCGATCCCTAATTGGGGTTCATACAGGAGGCAACCAATAGATGTTTCTCTTTCTCTCCCTTTCTCTCTCTGAAAATCAGTAAAAACAAATTTTAAAAAACACAAAGGCAGAAAAAGAGTAGAAAACAAAAACAAGAACAAAAAACAAGGACAACAAAAAGAAACAGCCACAAATATAGTAGATATGAATCCAACTATATGAATATCCCCTTGAATATCAATAGTCTAAATGCACCAATTAAAAGACAGCATTGTCAGAGTGGATCAAAAATTATGATCTGCCCTGGCCGGTGTGGCTCAGTTGGCTGAGCATCATCCCATGCACCAGAAGGTTGCAAACTCAATCCCCAGTAGGGGGCATGCAGGAGGCAGCTGATGGATGTTTCTCTTTCTTGTTAATGTTTTTCTCTTTCTCTCCCTCTCCCTTCCTCTCTTTCTAAAATCAAAAAAATGTATGTTCCAACTACAGGTAAAAGCAAAAACCCTCTCAAGATTTATTTCAGATAGCAAAAACACGTACAATGCAGGTCTTTCATTAATGCAAACTTTCAGATAGCAGGCATACTCTTTGCTTTAGCCATTTCAGCTTGCAAAATGTTTCACAGAAACACTAAGTACAGCTGACCCTTGAATAACATGGGGATTAGAGGAACTGACTCCATCCCAGTTAAGAAACCATGTTTAAGTAGCCCACATCCCCACTCCTGCAAATGCAGATTTTCAAATTTGGATCAAAAGTAGTTTTAATCCTCAGCTGGTTGAATGCACAGATTCAAAACCCAAGGATACAAAGGGATGACTGTATACTTATTGAAAAAAATCTGCACATAAGTACACCCACACAGTTTAAACCCATGTTGTTGAATGGTCAACAAACTGTATATGTTGTCTACAAGAAATCCAAAGTAAATATTGAAACACATAGATTAACCCCAGCTGGTGTTGCCCAATGGGTGTTGTCCCATGAACCAAAAAGTTGCTGGCCCACCAAAAGACAGCTGGTTTGATTCCGGGTCAGGGCACACACCCAGATTTCGGGTTGTGCAGGAGGCAGCCGATAGATGTTCCTTCTGCTATCACGATTGTTTTTCTTTCTCTCCCTTCCTCCCTCCCTCTTTAAAAATCAATAAAAGTCTTTTTAAAAACATACATACAGATTAACAATAAATGTTGGAGCCCTGGATGGTTTGGCTCAGTGGATAGAGCATCAGCCTGTAGACTGAAGGGTCCTGGGTTCAATTCCGGTCAAGGACACATCCCAGATTTCGGCTCAATCCCCAGTAGGGGGCATGCAGGAAGCAGCCGATAAAAGATTCTCTCACCATTGATATCTCTCTCTCTCTCCCTCTCCCTTCCTCTCTGAAATCAATAAAAGTATGTTTTGGGGTTTTTTTGTTTTCTTCTTTTTTTTATTGTTTAAAGTATTACAAAAAGTACACATGTCTCCTTTTTTTTCCCCCCAACCTCCCCTAACCCCTGGCACATGCCCTCACCCCCCTCCCAAATATGTTTTTTTTTAAATATATTTGATTTGATTTTTACAGAGAGGAAGGAAGAGGGATAGAGAGTTAGAAACACCGATGAGAAACATCTATCAGCTGCCTCCTGCACACGCCCTACTGGGGATGTGCCCACAACCAAGGTACATGCCCTTGACAGGAATCAAACCTGGGACCCTTCAATCTGCAGGCCGATGCTCTATCCACTGAGCCAAACCGGTTAGGACCCAAAAATATGTTTTTTAAAAATGTTGGGGAAAAATACATTAACTGGAACCCTGGACACAGTGTACTCTGTGGTTAGAGCCCCACACACTGAAGGGTCGCAGTTCAATTCCCAGTCAAGGGCACAATTTCCAGTCAAGGGCACGTACCTAGGTTGCAGGTTCACTCCTAGCCCTCAGTCAGGGCACATGCAATGGAAAGGGTATCCTCAGGTGAGGATTAACAAAACAAAACAAAACAAAATAACAACAAAAAAACCCACATTAACTCAAAAAAGATATATGGGCCCCCAGGTTCATTGCCAATGGCCAAGATATGGAAACAACCTAAGTGTCCGTCAAGGATGACTGGATACAGAAAAAGTAAGTATTTATATACAATGGAAAAATAATGAAATCGTGCCATTTGAGACAACATGAATGAATCCTGAGAGAATTATGCTAAGTGAAATAAACCAGACAGATATCACATGACCTCACTTACATGTAGAATCTTTTAAAAAATAAAAATTAAAGAAACCAAGTTCATAGATGATAGAGAGGGTGGGAGACAGGGTGAAATAGGTAAAGGGAGTCAAAGGCACAAACTTTCAGTTATAAAATAATGTCACAGGGTTGTAACTTATGGCATGGTGGCTATAATTAATGATACTATAATGCATATTTTAAAGTTGCTAAGAGAGAAAATCTTAAAAGTTTTCATCACAAGAAAAAAAGTTCTGTAACTATGTAAGTGACAGATGTTAAGACTTTTGTGGCAATCATTTCACAAGATATACAAACACGGAATCATGTTGTACACCTAAAATAACATAATGTTGTATGCTAATTATGCCGCAATAATAAATAAATAAATGTGAATAGTTGGGGGAAGATATACCAATCTAATACTAGTCAAAAGAAAGCAAGAGAAGCTATCTTAATTTCAGGCAGAGAAGACTTCAGAGCAAGGAAAGCTACTGGATCAAGAGAAACATTACAGAAGAAACCAAGATGGCGGCATAGGTAAACACCTAAACTGCTGCCTCGCACAACAATTTCAAAACTACAACTAAAAGACAGAACGGACACCATCCAGAACCACAGGAAAGCTGGCTGAGTGAAAATTCTACAACTAGAAGGAAAGAGAAAAGCTCACAGAGAATTGGAGGTACGGCAAAGGGGCTTTGTGCGCACAGAGAGGAAGGGCGGCTGAGAGCCTGGCTGACTTTCTCTGGCGGAAGGGGGAAGGAAGCCTCCGACCACACTGAACCCCAGTTCTGACTACACTGAACCCCAGTTTTGGGCGAACCCCTGGGGACCCATGCTCTTACGGAGGGAGTCTGGACTCTTGGGCGGAGACTCGAGCTGGGAAAGGCAGAAGTCTGAAGGCGCACGCGGGCCAGTGCGCACAAAGGCTGCGGAATTTGCCACAGGCTTTCCCTAGTGGAAGGGAGTCAGAGGATTCTGACTGCACTGAGCCCCAGTTCTGACTGCAGTGAACCCCAGTTCCAGGCGAACCCCTGGGGACCCACGCTCTTGTGGGGGAAGTCTGGACTCTCGGGCGGAGACTCGGGAGCTGGGGAAGGCGGAGGACTGAAAGCGTGCGCGCGTGCCAGTGCGCACAAAGGCTGCGGAGGTTGCCACAGGCTTTCCCTAGTGGAAGGGAGTCAGAGGCTCCTGATGGCATTGAGCCCCAGTTCTGACTGCAGTGAACCCCAGTTCCAGGCGAGCCCCTGGGGACCCACGCTCTTGTGGAGGGAGTCTGGACTCTCAGGCGGAGACTCGAGCTGGGGAAGGCGGAGGACTGAAAGCGCACATGCGCGCAAGGGCAAGGCTGACAGGAAGCCAAGACTGAGACTCCACCCCATCCAAGCTGAGCACAGAGGCTATTGCAATTTGGCAAGTCTAATCCTATAAGGCTGTCTCCAGCACCGAACTTCTCCCAGCATAGACACAGCTGATCCTTACAGCCAACTGGCCCGGAGGTCAATTCTTCCCAGTGATACCAACAACAATAAAGACTTAATTACAATAAGGCTGTACACACAGTCCACAAAGGGGTGCACCAAGAGTGTCCACCTCAGGTTAACTGGGGAAGCAGACCCACTGGGCCATACTGGAAACCTAGCACAAATATCTACCTTACCAACTCAGGGAATCAGTGAAAATGCGGGGTCAAAGAATCAGATCACAAACGAAAGAAGTGGAGGAAAACAAACGACTGGATATAGAATTCAAAACCACGGTTATATGACTTTTTAAGAATATCCTAGAAAGGCCGATAAATATAACGAGACCCTCGAAGATATGAAAAAGGACCAACTAGAAATTAAACATACACTGACTGAAATAAAAAATATTATACAGAGACCCAGAAACAGAATAGAGGAACACAAGAATCAAGTAAAAAAATTGAAATACAAAGAAGCAAAAAACACTCAACCGAAAAAGCAAAAAGCAAAAAAAAAAATCCAAAAAGTTGAAGATAATGTAAGAAGACTCTGGGACAACTTCAAGCGTACCAATATCAGAATTATGGGGGTGCCAGAAGAAGAGAGAGAGCAAGATACTGAAAACCTATTTGAAGAAATAATGACCGAAAACTTCCCCCACCTGGTGAAAGAAATAGACTTACAAGTCCAGGAAGCCCACAGAACCCCAAAAAGGAGTCCAAAGAGGACCACACCAAGACACATCATAATTAAAATGCCAAGAGCAAAAGACAAAAAGAGAATATTAAAAGCAGCAAGAGAAAAACAGTTAATTACCTACAAGGGAGCACCCATACGACTGTCAGCTGACTTCTCAACAGAAACTATGCAGGCCAGACGGGAGTGGCAAGAAATATTCAATGTGATGAATAGCAAGAACCTACAACCAAGATTACTCTACCCAGCAAAGCTATCATTCAGAATTGAAGGGCAGATAAAGAGCTTCACAGATAAGAAAAAGCTGAAGGAGTTCATCACCACCAAACCAGTATTATATGAAATGCTGAAAGGTATTCTTAAAGAAGAGGAAGAAGAAAAAAGTAAAGAGAAAAATTATGAACAACAAATACATATCTATCAACAAGCGAACCTAAAAATCAAATGAATTAAAAACCTGAGGAACAGAATAAACTGGTGAATATAATAGAATCAGGGGCATAGAAAGGGAGTGGACTGATAATTCTCAGGGGGAAAGGGGTATGGGGGGTTCATGAAGAGAATGGACAAAAATCATACACCTATGGATGAGGACAGTGTGGGCGGAGGTAAGGGCAGAAGGTGGGGTGGGAAATGGGTGGAGGGGAGCTATGGGGGGAAAAAGGAGAAATAATTGTAATAATCTGAATAAAGATTTATTTAAAAAAAAAAAAGAGAAACATTACATAATGATGTAACAGTCAATTCTCCTAGGAGACATAAAAGTCCTTAATGTGGCATGCGCCTAAAAACACATGACTAAAAGGATAATAAAGGAAGACTATGAACTCAATGCCCACAAATCTGATGGCATGAACCAATTCCTTAAAAGACAAAATCAGCCAAAACTCACACTAGGTGAAATAGCTGGCCTCAACGGGCCTATTTTTATTAAAGAAATTGAATCAATAATTAATCACTTTCCAAAATAAAAAATCACCAGGCCCAGATGGGCTCACTAGTGAATTCTATCAAACATTTAAGGAAGAAATTACTCCAATTCCCTATAATCTTTCCGAGGCTAAAAACAAAGGAAATAACCCCTAACTCATTCTGAGGTCAGCATTACCTTAATACTAAAACCAGACAAAAACATTATAAGAAAAGGTAACTACAGACCAACAATGCTCACAAACACAGATGCAAAAAAAAAAAAAAAAAAAAAAAAAAATCCTCAAGAAAGTATTAGCAACTGAATCCTAAAATGTATAAAAAGAAGCATATATCGTAACCAAGTGGTATTTATCCCAGGTATGCAACACTAGCTCAGCAAAAAACAATTAATGATGCAATTTAGCATATCTACAATCTGATTCCAAAGTTTATGTAGAATGGCAATAATAATAGCCAATAAGATGTTGAAGGAGAAGAAAGTTGGAGGACAGACACTACCTGACTTCAATACAAAGCTAGAGTAATCAAGACAATGTGTGATATAAGCAAAAGTATAAAAAGTAAAATGGGACAGAGTGCCCAGAAATGAGTCAAATAACTGCAACCAAGGAGAAAAGACAATATAATGGAGAAAAGTCTTTCAACAAAGGGTGTTAGAACAATTGGACATCCACATACAAAGTAATGAATCTAGACACAGACCTCACACCCACCCTTCACAGAATTTAACTCAAAATGAATCACAGACATAAATGTCAAACAAAAACTATAAGACTTCTAGTAGATAACATAGGAAAAAATCTAGATGACCATGGGTTTGGCTATGACTTTTTAGATACAGAATCAATGGCACAATACATGGAAGAATTGATAAGTTCTATTTCATTGAAATTAAAAATTTCTTTTCTACCAAAGACATTGTCAAGAGAATGAAGAGAAGCCACACCCCAGGAGAAATCATTTGCAAGGCACATCTGAGAAAGGCCTATTATCCAAAGTACACAAATAACTCTTAAAAATCAACAATAAGAAAACAACCCAATTAAAAAATGGGTCAAAGACCTGAACAGACACATCACCAAAGAAGACATACAGACAGCAAATACACATATAAAAATGCCCTCCACATCAGCTTGATTTGGAAATTAAACAAGCTGATGTGGAGGGTACTACCCGGACCAGGTGGCTGTTTTTTGGAGCATCCAAAAGGTTGTAGTTCCGATTCCCAGTCAGGACACACTCCTAGGTTTTCAAGTTTGATCCCCAGTCAGGGCATGTATGGGAAGCAATCAATCGATGATGATTACTGTTTCTCACATCAATGTTTCTCTTTCTCTTTCTCTCCCCAACCCCCAAAATAATCAAATCCTCAGGTGAGGATTTTTTTAAAAAGCACGAGGTGACATTATATTTATTCGTATTAGAATAGCCAAAATCCAGAACACTTTCACCACCAAATGCTGGTGAAGATGTGGTGCTACCGGAACTCTTTCATTGCTAGTGGGAATGCAAAATGGTGTATCCACATAGGAAGATAGTTTGGCTGTTTCTTATAATACTAAATATATGAGTCATCAATAGTGCTCCTTGGTATTTACTCAGAGGAGTTCAGGACTTGTCACAAAAACCTACACACAACTCAGCCAGAGTAGCTCAGTTGGTTGAGCAACATCCTGTGAGCTGAAAGGCTGCTGGTTCTATTGGTCAGAACATGTACCTGGGTTGTGGGTTCAATCCCCTATCAGGGTGGGTGATGTAGGCAACTGATCAATGTTTTTCTCTCACAGCAATTGTTTCTCTACCCCCCTTCTCTTTATAAAATCAATGGGGGGAAAAGCACATCCTCAGGTGAGAATTAAAAAACAATGACAGTGTGGTACTAGCATAAGAACAGACATGTAAGCCAATGGACGAGAATTGATTGTTCAGAGATAAACCCATAAATCTATGGTCAACTGATTCCTGACAAAGGTGTCAAGTCCACTCAAAGGGAAAAGAATAGCCTCTTCAATAGATGATGATGGTACAACTGAACTTGCAAATACAAAACAATGAAAATGGACCCCTTCCTCACAACATATACAATTTAAAATGGATCAACAAGTTAAACATAACAGCTAAAAATCATAAAACTCTTAGAAGAAAACATAAGGTAAGTTTTTGTAACCCTGGATTTGGCAATGTATTATCAGACATGACACCACAAGACATGAAAGAAAAAAGTAGGTAAAATGGAATTCATCTAAATTAAAAACTGTGTATCAACTGAAATTATAAAGAAAGTGAAACGACGACCTACAAAATTATAAAAATATTTAGAAATCATCTTAAATATATAAAGGATTTCTACAACTCAACAAAAAGACAAATATGCAATTAAAACCAAGGTAAAGAACCTAAATAGACATTTTTCTAAAGATATGAAAATAGCCAATAAGCCAGGAAAAGGTGCTCAATATTATTAATAATTAAGAAAATGCAGCCCAGCCAGCGTAGCTCAGTGGTTGAGCACCAATCTATGAACAAGGAGATCACGGTTCGATTCCCGGTCAGGGCACATGCCTGGGTTGTGTGCTCGATCCCCGGTGTGGGGCGTGCAGGAGGCAGCCAATCAATGATTCTCTCTCATCATTGATGTCTCTATCTCTACCTCTATCTCTCTCTCCCACTTCCTCTTTGAAAGCAATAAAAACATATTTTTTTTTAAAAAAAAATGCAGATCAAAACCACCATGAGAAACCGCCTACTACATTAGCTACGAGAAAAAAAAATTTTTTTAAGGAAGAAAATAGTAAAATTTGGCAAGGATGTGGAGTAACAAACTGTTCCTCTTACATTGCTGTGAGATAAAATGGTGCAGCCATTGTGGAAAAGTTTGGTGACTCCTTAAAAGCTAAGCATAGAATATGACCCCATAATTGTACACCCTGATAAATGCCCCCCAAAAAACGGAAAACAAGGTCTCAAACAGGTATTTGTATACCCAAGTTCACAGCATCATTACTTATAACAGCCAAAAGGTGAAACAATCCAAGTATCCCTCAACAGATGAATGAATAAACAAAATGTGGAATATGCACATAATGAATTATTATTCAGTAATAATAAAGAATGAAATTCTGACACTGGCTACAACATGGATGAATCCTTAAAACATGCTAAGTGAGCCCTAACTGGTTTGGCTCAGTGGATAGAGTGTCAGCCTGATGACAGAAGGGTCCCAAGATTCGATTCCAGTCAAGGGCATGTACCTTGGTTGTGGGCACATCCCAAGTAGGGGGTGTGCAGGAGGCAGCTGATCGATGTTTCTCTCATCGATGTTTCTAACTCTCTATCCCTCTCCCTTCCTCTCTGTAGAAAATCAGTAAAATACTATTGAAAATAAAAATAAATAAATAAAACATGCCAAGTGTAATAAGCCAGAAACAAATAACAAATATTGTATGTTCCCACTTATATGAAATATCAAAAATAGGCAAATTCATAGAGAAAGAAAGAAGATTATAGGTAACCAGGGCTAGTGGGGTGGGGGGAAGGATAACATGGGAGTTACTGCTTAATTGTTATCAAGTTTCTGTTCAGGGTGATGAAAAGTTTTACAAAGAAAGTTGACCCCTGGGTGGGTAGGGGTACTGACCTCCCATGCAGTCAAAAATCCATGTATAAATGGACTCCTCAAAAACTTAATTATGTAGATAATGGTGATGGCTGAACTAATACAACTAAATTGTATACTTGAAAGTGGTAAAAATGGCAAATTTTGTTATATATATATATTTTACCACAATTTAAAAAAAAATAAAGTAACATACCAAAATTCATCTGTATGGTATGTGAATTACATCTCAGTAAAGCTGTTAAAAATATACTCTAGCCGAAACCGGTTTGGCTCAGTGGATAGAGCGTCGGCCTGCGGACTGAAAGGTCCCAGGTTCGATTCCGGTCAAGGGCATGTACCTTGGTTGTGGGCACATCCCCAGTAGGAGGTGTGCAGGAGGCAGCTGATCAATTTTTCTCTCATCGATGTTTCTAACTCTCTATCCCTCTTTCTTCCTCTCTGTAAAATATCAATAAAATATACTTTAAAAAATATATATATACTCTAATTTTATGTGAAAATACTGACATATACTAAGGAAATTATTCCAAGTGATCTTAGTATGACAGTATTGACACTACATCTTTCTTAACAGGGTATATTCTAAACTAAAGAACTACAAGCAATCTTAAAATTCATTCAGTATTCTTTTTTTAAAAAATATATTTTATTGATTTTTTACAGAGAGGAAGGGAGAGGGATAGAGAGTTAGAAACATCGAGAGAGAAACATCGACCAGCTGCCTCCTGCACACCCCCTACTGGGGATGTGCCCGCAACCAAGGTACATGTCCTTGACCAGAATCAAACCGGGGACCCTTCAGTCCACAAGCTGACGCTTTATCCACTGAGCCAAACTGGTTAGAGCTCATTCAGTAGTCTTAACACTGCAAAAACAGGTCGAGAAAATCAGGTATAGTTTTACAAAGCAAAGGAATATACCAGAATTGGGTATACAGAGTCCCTCCCCCCTGCCCCACCATCGTGAACTCATAAATTTCAAAGATATGAGGAGTGACAATAATAACTTATGACAATAATCTATACCAGCCGTGGGCAAACTACGGCCCGCGGGCCGGATCCGGCCCGTTCGGCTGTTCTATCCGGCCCGCGGAGCTGAAAGAGCGGAGGGTTCTCTTGCTCTCCCCTCCGCTCCTTTACTTTGAATTTATATTAGTTCACACAAACACTCCATCCATGCTTTTGTTCCGGCCCTCCGGTCCAGTTTAAGAACCCATTGTGGCCCTCGAGTCAAAAAGTTTGCCCACCCCGATCTATACTAATAAAAGCCTAGGTGGCCCTCGCCCGTGACATTGCCACAAGATGGCCACATGCACAGCGGAGGCGGGGCCCAGCTGCCACTCAGTGCAGTGAGGCCTGAGGGTCCCTTGGCTCCACACAGTGGGGAGGAGGCTGGTCCCTGCGTCTTCGCAGCCTTGCACAGAGGAGGCGGGTCGCGGCAGGGGAGGGCAGCTGGGGGTGATCAGGCTGGCAGGCAGAAGCAGTTAGGAGTTGATCAGGCAGGCAGGCAGGCAGGCAGGCAGGCGGGCAGGCGAGCAGTTAGGAAGCAGCGGTCCTAGATTGTGAGAGGAATGTCTGACTGCCGATAGTTGGACATCCCCCAAGGGGTCCCAGATTGGAGAGGGTACAGGCCAGGCTGAGAGACACCCCCCCCCTCACTTTCGTGCATGGGGCCAGTAGTAATACATAACAATTAAAATGGCATTAAAAGGAACAGAGCCTTCTTCCCCCCTGTTAAAAATAGATTCCTACTAGACACAATGTCAATACATAATAGAAAAATGAACTCCATTAACCTAATTTGCTTCCAACTATCTCATTAAAACAGACTATCTTAAGAGAAAATTATTCAAGACTTATAGAACTACTAGAGGCCCGGTGCACGAAATTCATGCACGGGGGGTGGGGGGGGTGTGGGGAGGTGTCCCTCAGCCCAGTCTACACCCTCTACAATCTGAGACCCCTAGAGGGATGTTTGCCCGTTTAGGCCCAATCCTGGTGGGATCGGGCCTAAACGGGCAGTCGGACATCCCTCTCACAATCCAGGACTGCTGGCTCCCAACCGCTTGCCTGCCTGCGTGATTGCCCCTAACCGCTTCTGCCTGCCAGCCTGATCGACACCTAACTGCTCCCCTGCCGGCCTGATTGCCCCAAACTGCCCTCCCCTGGCTGCCTGATCACCCCTAACTGCCTTCCACTGCCGACCTGGTCGCCCCTAACTGTCCTTCCCTGCTGGCCTGGTCGCCCCTAACTGCCCTGTCCTGCTGGCCCGGTCACCCCCAACTGCCCTACCTTGCCAGCCTGGTTGCCCCTAACTGCCCTCCCCTGCAGGCCTGGTCCACCCCAACTGCCCTCCCCTGTAGGCCTGATCCACCACAACTGCTCTCCCCTGCAGGCCTGGTCCCCCCAACTACTCTTCCCTGCAGGCCTGGTCCCCCCCAACTGCCCTCCCTTGCAGGCCTGGGTCCCCCCCAACTGTCCTCCCCTGCAGGCCTGATCGCCCCCAACTGCCCTCCCCTGCCAGCCATCTTGTGGCGGCCGTCTTGTTTCCACATGGGGGTAGCCATCTTTGACCACATGGGGGTGGCCATCTTGTGTGTTGGAGTGAGGACAATTTGCATATTTCTTTTATTAGATAGGATAAAATTTGAAGGAAACTTGATAATCTACCGTCTCCAATCTGCTCATTTCACAAAGGAAATGAACAAGCCCTGGGAGTAAGTGCCTTGTGTCAGAATACATACATAGCTGGGAAGGAGCAGAGGCAATGCCATACAGGACAATCTGTGAAGCAGCCAGTGTGCTTCTTCAAATGACATCTTATGCCACTGTAAGCAAATGCTTGAATTCACTTAAGCTACTAAGTATTAAGAATTGATGCAAGACATAAAAATAGAAGCATTCAGACCTTGAAAGATGCCATAACTGACTCCCTCTTCCCCACTCCCACCCTCCACACACACACCCTGCAAAAAAAACTGAAATGGGCTTGTTCTCAGTATAAACTGATGGGCTCCAAACTTGTGGAGACCTGACAAGTGTGAGGGTAAGGATAAGCAAAGTCTAGATACTGCATGGTGTTCCACAATCCCTTTCCCCTGTAAAATAAGGTTATAGGGAAATCTCTTTAAGAAAAATAAGAACAGCCAAAACCGGTTTGGCTCAGTGGATAGAGCGTCAGCCTGCGGACTGAAAGGTCCCAGGTTCGATTCCGGTCAAGGGCATGTAACTTGGTTGCGGGCACATCCCCAGTAGGAGGTGTGCAAGAGGCAGCTGATCGATGTTTCTCTCTCATCGATGTTTCTAACTATCTATCCCTCTTCCTTCCTCTCTGTAAAAAATCAATAAAATATATTTAAAAAAAAAAAAGAAGAAAAATAAGAACAAACAGAAGAAAACACAAATAAGAAAGGAAAATGTGGAGGACCAAACCAGAACCAAATCATGCTTTCACTTATATGTGAAATCAAAGAACAAAATAAATAAAATAGAAACAGACTCATAGAGAACAGACTGACAGTTGTCAGAGGGGAGGGATGTTGGAGAGCAGGGTGAAATAGGTAAAGGGATTTGCAGTACAAATTGGTAGTTACAGAATAGTCTCAGAGATGTAGATTACAGCATGGGGAATATAGTCAATAATCTATAATAATAAAAGCATAATATGCTAATTAGACCAGACAGCCGGACGACCTTCCGAACATCCTTCTGGATGACGCCAGGGCGGCAAGGGCCGAGGCAAGCCACCGAGGCTGTGAGGACTGAGCCTCTTGCACGAATTTCGTACATCAGGCCTCTAGTATCATGATTACTATGTATGGGGACAGGTGGGTACTTGAAGCATCAGAGGGCCCATTCTGTAAAGTACACGATTTTCTAACTACTATGCTGTATATATGAAATTACTAAGGAACAATATTGAGCCCTGGCTGGTGTAGCTCAGTTGGTTGAGTGTAGTCCCCAGTACCAAAAGGTTGAAATGCCCGGGTTGCGGGCTCCATCCCTGGTAGGGGATGTGCAGGAGGCAGCCAATTAATGTTTCTCTCTCATCAATGTTTCTTTCTCTCTCTCTCTCTCTCTCTCTCTCTCTCTCTCTCTCTCTCCCCCCCCTTCCTCTTTCTCTAAAATCAATAAAAAAGCATATTAAAAAAAAGAAGAACAAAATTGAATGTAAAGTGTAATCTATATAATAAAAGCCTAAGCAACCGAACGACCGGTAAACCGGTCACTATGACACGCACTGACCACCAGGGGACAGACATTCAACGCACAGTATCGGGCTCCCTCCTGTCTGGTGGATCGGGCCTGCTGGGATTGGGCTCCCTCCTGTCTAGATCAGGCCTGCCAGGATCAGGCTCCCTCCTGTCTGGATCGGGCCTGCGGGGATTGGGCTCCCTCCTGTCTGGATCAGGCTCCCTCCTGTCTGGATCGGGCCTGCGGGGATTGGGCTCCCTCCTGTCTGGATCAGGCTCCCTCCTGTCTGGATCGGGCCTGCGGGGATTGGGCTCCCTCCTGTCTGGATCAGGCTCCCTCCTGTCTGGATCGGGCCTGCGGGGATCAGGCTCCTTCCTGTCTGGATCGGGCCTGCGGGGATTGGGCTCCCTCCTGTCTGGATCGGGCCTGCGGGGATTGGGCTCCCTCCTGTCTGGATCAGGCTCCCTCCTGTCTGGATCGGGCTCCCTCCTGTCTGGATCGGGCTCCCTCCTGTCTGGATCGGGCCTGCGGGGATCGGGCTCCCTCCTGTCTGGATCGGGCTCCCTCCTGTCTAGATCAGGCCTGCAGGGATCGGGCTCCCTCCTGTCTGGATCGGGCCTGTGGGGATCGGGCTCCCTCCTGTCTGGATAGGGCCTGCGGGGATTGGGCCTGCGGGGATCAGGTCGAAACTGGCTATCCGACATCCTCCAAGGGGTCCTGGATTGTGAGAGGGTGCAGGCCAGGCCAAGAGACCCCATCAGTGCACAAATCCGTGCACTGGGCCTCTAGTTTAAAAATAAAAATAATAAACAAGCAAACACATCTGAAAGATGACAGAAAAAAAGAGACAGACAGTGGCTCAAAGAAATATCCCAGAACTGAAAGAAATAAGTTTGCCAATTGAAAAGAATCTTCAGAAAACCTATAAGCTATCAACAAGAATCACATAAAACATCTAACAATAGTACAAAAGATCAGAAAATTAATCAATGCTCTCAAAATTGAGGAAACAATTATTTGAAATCTAGAATCTGATAACCAAACTATCAGTTAAATTAGGTAATCAGACACACTAAAAATTCCCCCTCATTCCTTCTCAAAGCAAACTGGAAATTGTGCTAAACCAAAACAGAGGAAGTAACTCAAGAGGACAAGAGTTACAAGAAACCAAAAGTCTAACACAGAAAAGTGAAGGCATTTCTCAAAATGATGATAAAGGAAAAGTCCCAGGAACACAGCTGTGTAGGAAAGAGAAACAGAAACCACTCCAGGCTGGAGCAATAAAACAAGAGTACTCCAGAAGGAAGACACTTTAAAAAAAAAAAAAATGTTGCCCTAACCAGTTTGGCTCAGTGGATAGAGCGTCGGCCTGCGGACTGAAGGGTCCCAGGTTCGATTCCGGTCAAGGGCATGTACCTGGGTTGTGGGCACATCCCCAGTGGGGGGTGTGCAGGAGGCAGCTGATCGATGTCTCTCTCTCATCGATGTTTCTAACTCTCTATCCCTCTCCCTTCCTCTCTGTAAAAAATCAATAAAATATATTTTTTTAAAAAAAATGTTTTTTAACTTGAAATTGTGGGTGATGTAAACTCTTTGATCACACTTGAGAGTTTACATTGGGTTTGAGTAAAGAATTAGTAATACATCACAGAAAGCTAAACACACCAAAAAAATAAACCAATTGTTAACTTCAAAAAAAAATAAAACAACACAATAAAGACAACTCCAGTGCAAAGACATATACCTTCTCATAATTATATAAACACTAAATATTCATTTAACTAAAAATTACAGAAACAGTTCTGGAAGAACAAGGGGGTGGGAAAAAACATCTGTCGGCAGACGCCTGGAGGAACAGAGTAGAAAGTGTCTAAAATGGAGGGTAGAAGATCAAGAAATAAAAGTATACATGTTATTCAGAAGTACAGCTGTAAATGGTAGGACAAACAACTAAAAGTTGTCAAATTGCCTCTGAGGAATAGAAATCAGGGGTCTAGAATGAAAAGCTAACTAAACAGAAATCTAGAAAAACTAAATAGAAGCCATCTGGAAAAAAAAATTAAAGAAACACAAGTGAAAATTTCAACAAGAGCAGAAGCTGGTGTAAAGGAGAAGAAAAATGGCAAAACAAAAGAGATGAACAAATGGAAGCAAGGGAAAATCTGAAAATATGAACCCATCACCTCACTCCAGAACTGGGACAACCTAGAAAGCATGATCAGTTCACACAGGTGCAGTCTCTGCCAAATGGGAGCCAAGTAAATACTAGTCTTTCTACTCTTCACAGCGCCTGTCACTGCTGCCTCCACCATCTCCCTTCCGTTATCCAAAGCACCCGTTTTTGTCATGTCACTTAGAGGCAATTTTACCGAATACCATCACAAGTTCCAAAGTTAATCAATATTCCACTGAAATCACCAGGCTCTAAAGTAAACTATTTCTCCTTGTTTGAAGAAAAACATCTGATTAAAATAATACTCTTTAAATGTAAAAGAGAGATGGCCATAATAACCAATCCTTAAAAATTTGCCTCCAACCCTCTTTATTTGATGGACGAGCTAGGTAGTTCAAAGAACATTCTAATTCTGTATAGACCAGCGGTTCTTAATTTTGGGGAGCAAGGGTGCCCACTAACAATCTCATGAAAGCTTTAAACCTGCTTTTTTTAAAAAAAAAAAAAAAAAAAAAGGTGGTATCTAATACTTTAAACAATAAAGAATTAAAAAATAAAAATAAATAAATAAAACCCATTTCCCATGGGGGGTGAGGGGGTCGTATCAATTTTAAGGGTACAGAAACCCTTAATAAGGTTCTGTTTTAGATTCCGACACCACATATGTGTTCATGACTACACCAGCAATTTGTAGGTACCCATTCTTCTCTGGAGAAACAGGCTGTAACATACTCCACTATTCCTAAAAAAAACTAAATCAGACCCACTATCAAAGTCCTGCTGAGACACCTATTGAACTTGGACAAGTATCTTTAATTTCTCCATGTGTCAATATCCACAGGGTTGTTGGGAACACAAAATAAGATAACAAATGCCTAGTATATGACAAAAGATACAATTATGTTGCGATCCTCCTTGAGTTTTGGGATAGTTGTTTTTTTAAAAAAACTACTTCATTTATTTTTATTCTCATAGGCCCTTGCCCACAACAGGTCAGAATGACTGACTCTTTAACATCAACATTTATTTAGTGCTTACTATGTGCCAAGCATTGCCCTAAATGCTCAACATGGATTACCCTATATGCTCCATCTTATTGACGAAATACGTTTAACTTGCCTCAAGTCCCACAGCTTATAAACCGCAGAGTAGATTCAACCACAGGCAACCCGACTCAAGATTCTGTCTGTGCACAGCCACCCTTAATTCCTTTTTCCTCACACTACACACAGAATCCCGAAAGTCACGTTGAATACAAAATATATCTAGTACATTGTTTATTTTAAAAGAGGAAAAATGCTCTAAGACCATGTGGTCGAAAAAGTCAAAATTTTTAAGACATAGTAACAACGCCCTGTAAGAAACTTAGAATTCCCAAGATTCCGTTTTACTTTTTTAAAAAAAGCAATAAAGTTTTCAAAGAGTGCTGGGGCGGGGGGGAGAGCCCGCCTCAAAACACGGAGGACTTCCAGTATCATTTGCGCGGTCGACTAGCGAGGCAGTTGCAAGTGTGACTGTCCCTACTTCGGGTCACCTGCACGCCCACGCTGGTCCCGTCGTAGCAGCAAAAGCCCACCCCGGAGCTGAGTCAATCCCCGCAGGGTTCCACCAACCTCCAAGGCCGGAAGGCGCCGCCTCCGCCGCGGCGGGTAACTGCCCAGGAGACGAAAAGAACCCCGCCGGCTATGGCAGGCGCCCACGCCCGGGAACTGGGCCTTGCGGGCCGCCCGGGCCCAAGGAAGCCCGGGACAGGGTGGGCCCGCGGGTGAGGGCAGTCAGATGGGGCCAAAGAGGAAGCGCTGACACCCACTGCCTCCAGCCGCGGCCTCACCCCTCCTCCAGTGCCCCTCAAGCTCGAGAACCACACGCCGCTATCAGACCGCGCAAGCCGGCCGGCGTCTCAACAGAAGTCCCGGAGAGCGGCGGCCGCCGTGAGCCATGAGGAGGGCGAGAGGCGGGCGCGAGACGGGCGCCACGCGGGGCCACGGCCAGGCCTGGACGGAAGCCACCCGTCTCTTCAGTACTCGCTCACCTCTCGGGACGACGGGGTGAAACCCTGCACCGAAGCGATGTACCGTTCCACCTCCGCTTTGCTGCGCCTCATCGCGCCGCCAGCCTGGATCCTAGGGCGCGACAGGCCAGCGCAGAGGCCCAAGCAGTCACCGTTTCCACTCGCCAAGCGCCTAAAAGCCAGTGACGCAGCGCCGTCGCCGGCAGAGGAGAGGACCGCCCCGCGTGCGTGTTGCGTAAGCACTATGCGCCTCGCCCACGACGGCGGCGGCACTCCCATGCGCACATCCGGCTGCGCATCACCCACATCTTTCTTAACGCAGCGCTCATCCTGATGTGCACGTCCTGCTTGCCCCCTCTCCCGGGCTCAGTGCCTGCGGGTCCCAGGTCAGATTCCTTTTCGCTGTCAGCGAATGGGCAGCGCTGGTGTAGGAAACAAGTGTTTATCAGCAGGCATAGGCTATGGACTAGATCAGCGATTTTCAACGGTGTGCCGCGAGAATTTTTAAAACATGCACTACCTGATTATTTAATCAGGGACAATGACCTATTTTCATTTAGATTGTCAAATTCAAAAAATGACAACAGCCCTGGCCGGTGTGGGTCACTTGGTTGAACGTGGTCCAGTGCACCCAAAGGTTGCTGTTTCGATTCTTGGTCAGGGCACATAGCCAGGTTGAGGGTTAGATCCCCCACCCCTGGGGTTCTAAGGGAGGCAACTCATTGATGTTTCTCTCTCTCTCTCTTCCTACCTCCTCTCCCTTTCTTTCTCTCTCTAAAAATCAATAAAACAACATATTAAGAATAAAAAAATATTTGTTAAAAAAAAAGTGACAGCCAAAACCGGTTTGGCTCAGTGGATAGAGCGTCGGCCTGCAGACTGAAAGGTACCAGGTTCGATTCCGGTCAAGGGCATGTACCTTGGTTGCGGGCACATCCCCAGTAGGGGGTGTGCAAGAGGCAGCTGATCGATGTTTCTCTCTCATCGATGTTTCTAACTCTCTATCCCTCTTCCTTCCTCTCTGTAAAATATCAATAAAATAAAAAAAAAAAAAGGCCCAACTTCTTAAAAAAAAAAAAAAAAAGTGACAACAGCCCTATCTAATTTGGCTCAGTGCGTTGGCCTGAAGACTGATGGGTCCCAGGTTTGATTCCAGTCTAGGGCACATGCCTGGGTTTTGGGCTCGATCCCCAGTGTGTAACGGGCAGGAGGCAGCTGATCAATGATTCTCTCTCATTGATGTTTCTGTCTCTCTCTCTCCCCCTTCCTCTCTGAAATCAATAAAAATATATTTTAAAAAAACATTTTAAAAATTACAGCCCACACAACAATAGCTGTCTAATGTGAATGAATCAAAATTATACCTTTTCTTATCAGATCGGCAAAAAAATTTTTTTTCAGTGTGCCACGGAATTTTAGTAATTAGTTTATGTGTGCCATGAGATGAAAAAGGTTGAAAATTGCTGAACTATATCAATGAAATGATCTTTTACCTGATACATTCTCAAAAGTTTTGGTCATTTGTTCTTTTTGCACTCAGGCCATTTTGGTGAGCGTGTTCCAATTGGAATCTTTTGGAGACAATTGGTTAAATATATTATGTCGGACATGTATGAGTATGGAGCATATCTGTTAAAATTAATTATTGCTTTTAAAAGAGCATATGAAGAATTAAAAGTGCATAATTTAAGGTAGGCCACAAATACTGTTTTGGACTTTTATAACTATATAGAGGCCTGGTGCATAAAATTCGTACACTCGGGGGGGAAGGGGGAAGGGAAAATCCCTCAGCCCAGCCTGCACCCTTTTGCAGTGCAGGAGCTCTCAGGGGATGTCCCGCGGACAACTTAGCGCTGCCACAGAGGCAGGAGAGGCTCCCACCACCGCCGCTGAGCTTGCCAGCCGTGAGCCGAGCTTCTGGCTGAGCGGCACTCCCCCTGTGGGAGTGCACTGACCACCAGGGGGCAGCTCCTACGTTGAGCGTCTGCCCCCTGGTGGTCAGTGCACATCATAGCGACTGGTCATCCCGCAGTTAGGTCAATTTGCATATTAGCCTTTTATTATATAGGATTATACATATGTGTACATATATATGAATGCCCCCAAAATTTATAATTCAGTAGCAAAACAGGGTACACCAAAATGTTAACAATAATCATCTCAAGATGTTGAGTTATCTGTATTTTCCAAATCTTCAAAAATGTTTACTTTTGGAACTTGAATTTTAAAATCTCAGTTGAAAACAAGTTTTACAAAATGTTTCCAATGGTGAAGACATTTTTAGGTTTTAAAATATCACATCTATATATACAGTAGGCTCTTAAATATCTGGGAAAATAAAAACTATGTTGACATTCTTAACAGAAAGTTTAGGATGTTATTGTTATAGATAATATTTTGTTATTTTTCCGTATTTTCCAAATTTTCTACAATGAACAAGTATTGCCTTTATAAAAAGGAAAAAACAGCATTTTGTTTTATTTCAATCATACTGGATGTGAACAAGAGAAAAGGAAATGATGAGTCTGAGGTTACTAGCGTGACTGACATACATTAACATACATGTAAAGAGAATCTCATTTGGGGTGGAAATCCTATTTTTTAATTAATTAATTAAATCCTCACCTGAGGACATGCTTATTGATTGATTTTAGTAAGAGGGAAAGGGAGAAAGAGAGAGAGAGAGAAACATTGACTGGTTGCCTCCAGTACCCGCCCCAGGGACTGAACTGGAAACCTGGGTATGTGCCCAGACCAGGCATTGAACCCGCAACCTTTCAGTGTACTGGATGACACTCCAAACAACTGAGCCAAACTGGCCAGAGCTGAAATCCTGTTTTAGGTAGTTGATTTATTTCACTTGAGGTGCCATTTATATATCCAACGGAGATGCCTATTAGGTAAATCAGTGGTCAGCAAACTGCAGCTCACGAGCCACATGCGGCTCTTTGGCCCCTTGAGTTTTTAGCAAAGGCCAGCTTAGGAGTACCCTAATTAAGTTAATAACAATGTATGTACCTATATACTTTAAGTTTAAAAAATTTGGCTCTCAAAAGAAATTTCAATTGTTGTACTGTTGATATTTGGCTCTGTTGACTAATGAGTTTGCCGACCACTGAGGTAGATGAAATAATAGGACCAAGATATCTGATAGACTTAGAAATCATAAACCTCCCAGGTGGTAGTTGAAATAATGGGTTTGCCCTGGAAAAAGTATTAGTAATAATCGTCATAGCTAATAAGTAAGCCCTTCCTCTGTTCCATGTCCTTTTCTTAGCACTTCACATGTATTAACTCATTTAATTTTCCCAAACACTTAGTGAGGATACTATTATTTATTATTATCCTCAGTTTTACAGATAAAGAATCCAAAATCAATTTTAGTAAAATTAATTTGCTTAAGTTGAACATACTAAAAAGGAGTGGGCCCAAGAGAGAACCTTCCTGAGAAACCTAAAAGACTTTTCTTCCCCCAAACCACACACCTAATTATAATGTCCTCTAACAAAGAATTCCGGAGCAGCAGGTGAATTCTATTCTAAAAGTTCCACCACTTATGCTGATTGCACATTCAATTCAAATAAGTTGAATCCATAGAAATATCTAGCTTGTTTTATTTTTTACTAGAGGCCTGATGCACGAAATTCATGTAATAGTAGGACTTCCTTTCCCCGGCTGCTGGCACCGGCTTCTCTCTGGCACCCAGGACCTGGGCTTCCCTCGCTGCCCCAGTTTTGTCCAGAAGGTCGTCCGGAAGGATGTCCGGTCTAATTAGCATATTATGCTTTTGTTATTATAGATTAGAACCAGATTTACCTAATTCGTCCGAGTGCTCAACTTCTGAATTAATTTAATTAACAGTCATCCAACATTTTTGCCAATCAAACTCAAGAGTTGCTTTTATCTCCTGAAGTACTTTTATGCTCTGTTGCTGATTGTCATCCACTGCAGACACATTATCTTTCACATGTCACATGATTCTTTTCCTTCAGAAACATTTATACTGTAATTTCATCTCAATATTTTCTCAGCACTCCCAATTTGTGTGATTCTATAGTAATCTTAAACAACTACTTTGTAGGTTGTACTTTGAATATTCTCATGGCTTTGAACTTAGTAGACATGACAGGTTAACAATGTTCATAAAGAAGTTTAGTCAGTCATTCTGTTCCTCAGTGCTAACATTCCATCTAGCCCTTTTACTTTTCATTGATTTTATTTTTTATTGATTTCAGAGAGGAAGGGAGAGGGAATGAGAGATAGAAACATCAATGATGAGAGAGAATCATCAATTGGCTGTCTCCTGCACACTCTCTGCTGGGGATTGAGCCTGCAACCCAGGCATGTGCCCTGACCAGGAATCGAACCATGACCTCCTGGTTCAAAGGTCGATGCTCAACCCTTTTGCTTCTTAATTTCTAGGACTCAAATTCACTACATGTCCTCTGAAGGAGGGAAGCTCTTTGTTGGAGGGCTCAATTTCAACACTGATGAGCAGGCTCTGGAAGATCACTTCGGCTTCAGGACTATTTCTGAGGTCATTGTTGTCAAGGACCAGAGACTCGGTGATCCCATTGTTTTGGCTTCATTACCTTCACCAGTCCAAACAATGCCTCAGATGCCATGAGAGCCCTGAATGGAGAGTCTCTGGACGGTTGCCAGACCCGTGTGGACATGTAGGCAAGTCTGCCCAAGGAACCAAACTTTGAGGCCCATGGGCATGGACCAGGATATGGGAGTGGTAGGTATGACAGTCAACCTAGAGGATATGGATATGGAAGGTCCAGAGACTATGGTGGCAGTCAAGGTGATTAGGACTGCTACTCAGGAGGAAATTACAGAGACAATTTATGGCAATTGAAATGAGGCATGCACACCTAATGTAATACACAAGGTATAAAACTTCTGATCCAGGGTCATCCTTCCACATGGCTGTATTTATAAAGAGTTTTGGAGCTGCACAGAAATATCTGTTTTAGTATGTTGACTTCTGTTTCTGAATTGAGCTCCCCAAGTGGCTTGTTAAAGATATTTTCGAAAGTTCCATGTGTCTTTAATTTTTTTCCCAACTAAAGACAAATTCTGGGACATTTATAGAATCTAATATTTTTCTTTTTACTATTTTTAGTTTGGGCTGTCAGAATTGATTCTGGCAAAAAAAAAATAAAATTTCACCAGTCTGATTTTTCTCCCCCAGAAATAATGTGCATCTAGGGACAGTTTTAAAACTCACATGTCATAGTTAGGAAGCAATTTCCAAATGTAACTACCAGAAATCAAGAATATGATTACTTAGAGATGTTTTTACTAATGATCACTGTCCTGATTATATAGAAGTTTCTTTAATATATTTATGAATGTCATTTTTTTTAATTATATATTTTATTGATATTTCACAGAGAGGAAGAGAGAGGGATAGAGAGCTAGAAACATCGATGAGAGAGAAGCATCGATCAGCTGCCTCCTGCACACCTCCCACTGGGGATGTGCCCGCAACCAAGGTACATGCCCTTGACCGGAATCGAACCCGGGACCCTTCAGTCCGCAGGCCGACGCTCTATCCACTGAGCCAAACCGGTTTCGGCATGAATGTCATTTTTTAAATACTGGAAGGAAAAATATTCTGTTGTGTTTCATGTAGCATTTAGGATGTCCTTTCTGGAGCTGTTTAAAAAGAAAAAACCTTGGCGGGGGAAGGAAGTTCAGAAATAAGAGAAACCACATTGGCACTGACATTACCTTTTGTTCTTGGGCATATTTAAGTTGTTTTCATTTGGACACTTTTTCGTTGATTCCATTTCTGAAAGTAGAGGCTTTTGCACATGCTGCTCCTGATGTCCATAACCAAAACTGCCTGTCATGTGCAGAAACTGATCTTTCACCTATTAACTGAGGAAGGATTTGGAGCTATCATATGATAGCACAATACTGCCTGGAATCATGTGAGGCAGGGATTGCACAAATCCTAAATTAAGGAACATATATGTACATTTGTATATGCATTTGTATCTATATGTCTATATCTATACATACACAAGTGTGTATGTATGTACATATCTATGGGAATTGAATCCCCAAATCAGTGCAAATCTATATATATAAAAGCCAAGAGACCAGAATGACCTGAACGACCAGAATGACTGGTCGCTATGACATGCACTGCGGCAGCCAGTCGGCCCAATCGGGGCCCCGATTGGCACCGCCCCAACTGCCTGCAGCCCCTCCCCCTAGCTGACCCGGCCCCGATCGGCCCCCCACAATCGGAGGCAGGGCTGGCCAGCCAACCTCTTGCATCCCCTCCCCCCTGCTGACCTGGCCTAATTAGCCCCAATCGAGGCGGGCCGGCCATACCCCAGCCATGCACGAATTCATGCACCGGGCCTCTAGTAAAAATATAATGTGACCCAACATGTAGTTTAAAGTTTTCTAGAAGTCACATTTTAAAAAGTAGGAAGGAACAGGATAAATTAATTTTAATAATCTTTTATTCAACCCAATGTATTTAAAATATAATTTCAACATTCAATTAATATAAATTTTAGTTATCTTACATTTTTTTGTACTAAGCATTCAAAATTTGTACTAAGCATTCAAAATCTGTATTTTATATATATAATTAAGATGCTAAGTTTTTATCAGAAATACTTTTAGGTCTGCATTTAGATTTCATAAAATTTAGGGTTTAAAAAAATAGGTTTATATACCCAAGTTGTTCCAAACATATTTAAAAGTTGTCAATAATAGAATTGAATATCAAGTTTTAAATTTTAAAATTAAAATTAGGTCAAATTAAAAATTTAGTTATTTAATAGCACTAGCTACATTTCAGGCACTTAATTGCCATATGTCCAATATACATTGGACAGTATGGCTCTATATAATTCTATTGCTTGTTCAGGCATTAAACTTAAAAAAGGAACAGGTTGCACAGCTGGCGTGGCTCAGTGGCTGAGCATCGACCTGTGAACCAGGAGGTCATGGTTCTATTCTCGGTCAGGGCACATGCACAGGTTGCAGGCTCAATCTCTGGTGCGGGGCGTGCAGGAAGCAGCTGATCTCTCTCTCTCTCTCTCCCTCTCCCTTCCACTCTGAAATCAATAAAAATATAATGATAATTATTTTTAAAAAAGGAAACAGGTTAGGTAAGAAAACAGGATACTACCTGTAGCAGTCAATGTAGTTGATGGAAAATTCAAACAGCACAGCAACTCAGAAGCTAAATACCAGAGCTTTAAGGAAATACTAATCAACAGCATAAAATACTGCAAAAAGATTAGGAATGATGACTAAAAAAAACTCTCTAGACTTACTAACAGTTAATTTTTTTAAATATATATTTTTATTGATTTCAGAGAGGAAGGGAGAGGGAGAGAGAGACAGAAACATCAATGATGAGAGAATCATTGATCGGCTGCTTCCAGCATGCCCCACACTGGGGACTCAGTCCACAACCCGGGCATGTGCCCTTGACCGGAATTGAATCCGGGACCCTTCAGTCCGCAGGCCGACTCTTTATCCACTGAGCCAAACTGGCTAGGGCACTAACGGTTAATTTTTTTTTTATTATTAAGGTATTATATGTGTACATATCTTACCATTGCCCCCCCCCCACCCCACTTCCATACATGCCCCTAATGGTTAATTTTTAAAAGAAATGGTGCAAGCAAAAACAAGCTTGCAAATGGTTAAGGAAATGAAGGCACAAAGTGATGATTACTTTTTTTTTTTAATAGGGGGAACAGTAAACAGTAATCATATAGAAAAATTGCTGCCCTGACCAGTTTGGCTCAGTGGATAGAGCGTCGGCCTGCGGACTGAAGGGTCCCAGGTTCAATTCTGGTCAGGGGCATGTACCTTGGTTGCGGGCACATCCCCAGTGGGGGGTGTGCAGGAAGCAGCTGATCGATGTTTCTCTCTCATCGATGTTTCTGGCTCTCTATCCCTCTCCCTTCCTCTCTGTGAAATATCAATAAAATATATTAAAAAAAAAAAAAGAAAAATTGCTGACTTGGGAGGGATATAGTTTTATGAATTTTAAGATATATACACATATTCATGTAACCACTACCACAGTCATCTACCACAGAACAATTCCATTATCCAAAAATATTCATTCACAGTACTACTTTATAGTTGCTTTCTTCACCATTGATCACTTCTCCACACTATGGTGTTATCTTTTAAGGAATGTCATGAATGGAATCATACAGCATCTATGTAACCTTTTGATACTTGCTTCTTTCATTCAGTATAATGCCTTTGGAATTCATCCAAGTTTTTGCGTATATTAATAGATTACTTTTTTTCATTGCTGATTGGTGATACATGGTATGAATATACTACAGGTTTGTCCATTTACCAATTGTAGGGCATTTGGGTCATTACCAGTTTTGGGTGATTACAAATAGAGCTGCTATAAACATTTGTATACATGTTTTCAATGAACACAAGTTTTTATTTATTGTGCACTCTAGAGCAAGGGTTGACAAACTATGGCCTGTGGGCTGGCTGCCTGTTTTTACAAATGAAAGTTTATTGCAATGCAGCCATGCCCATTCCTCTACATATTGTCTTATGGCAACTTCTGCACTACAATGACAAAGTTGAGTAGTTGTGAGAGACTTACGTCCAATAAACCTAAAATATTTACTATCTAGCCCTTTAAGGAAAACTTTGCTTAAACCTGCTCTACAGACTCAGGAGTGGTGGGTCCTATGGTGGGTGTTAGGTTTAACTTTATAAGAAACAGCCGAACTTTTGTAGAGTGGCTATATCATTTTTGCATTCCCTTCAGAAATATATGAAAGATCCAGTTGCTCTGCATCCTTGTCATCACTTGGTATTGTCAGTATGTTTTTATTTAAATCATTCTAAAAAGTGTATAGCAGATCTTGTCATCATTTTATTTTAGTCCTTAATAGGATTCAGCCTATTAAAATGTTCTTATTGAATGTTTTTTCATAAGAATGTTTGCCAACCATATATCTTGCTTGGTAAACTGTGTTTTAGTTGCCTATGTTTTCTTCTGGTTGTTTGTTGTCTTACTGTTGAGTTTTGAGAGAACTTTATGTTTTCTGATTGCAAGCTCTCTATCATATGATTGGCATTTTCTCCCAGTGTATAGTTTATTTCATTCTCTAAACAGTGTCTTCCACAGAGCAAACATTTTTTATTTTGATAAAGTTTAACTTATCCATTTTTCTTTTATGAATCATGATTTGATGTCATGTCTAAGAACTCTTTGCTTAACCCCAAGTCACAAAGATTTTCTTCTATGCCATACACTTTATATTTAGATCTGTGATCCAATTTGAGTTAATTTTTGTTCTAAATGGAAGGTTTATGTCAAGAGCCTGTTTCTGTATATGGATATCCATCTGTTCCAGCATTATCCTTTCTCCATTAAATTGCTATTGCCCCTTTGTAGAAATCAAATGACCATATTATCATAGGTCTATATCTGAATTCTCCATTTTGTTTCATTAGTTTATGTTTCTGTCTTTATGCAGACACTTCACTGCCTTGATTACTGTTAGCTTTATATGTCTTAAAATTTAGTAGTGTGAGCCTGGCTGGTGTGACTCAGTGGTTGAGCATCAACCTATGAACCAGGAGGTCATGGTTTGATTCTCGGTCAGGGCAAATGCCCAGGTTGCGGGCTCGATCCCCAGTGTGGGGTGTGCAGTAGGCAGCCGAGCAATGATTCTCTCATCATTGATGTTTCTATCTCTCTCTTCCTCTCCCTTCCTTTCTGAAATCAATAAAAATATATTTTAAAAAATTGGTGTGATTCCTCCAATTTTTGACTTATTTGTAAAAATTATTATATATTAGATCCTTTATTTTTCAAATACATCCTAAAATCAAATATTCTATTGAAAATTATGCTAGGAACTCTTGGACATATGTTTAATCTACAGATCAATACAGGGAGAATTGCCATGTTTACTGTGTCTACCAATCCATGAGAATAGGAATGACCATTTATTTGGGACTTCTTTGCTTTCATCACCATTATGTGGTTTTAAGCATATACATTCTGTACATGTTTTGTTAAGTTATAGTTATTTCCTTTTTCATAGAGCTAATATAAATGGTATTATTTTTATTAGATTTCTCAGCTTCCATTGAACATTGCTAGTATAAAGAAATATAATTGATTTTGTGTTGACCTTGTATCCTGTGACATTGTTAAACTGACCTATTAGTTCTAGGTTTTTTTGTAGGTTCCTTGGCATTTTACATTGACATAGAAAATTTGTATAATTATGTATGCATTTTATTTCTAATTTGTATGATTTTTATTTCTTTATCTTGCTTTATTTCATTGGTCTACAATATTGAATGGGACTGTTGAAAGAGGACATCCTTCCCTTGTTTCTGATCTTAAGGGGAAAGATATTAGCTGTAGATTATTTGTAGATGCCTTTATCAGGTGAAGAAAATGACCTCTATTCTTAGTTTGCAACAGTTTTTATCTTGAATGAACATTGAGTTATGTCAAATGCTTTTTCTGTATTACTTGATGTGATCACTTAATTTTTTTTCTTTAAGCTGTTAATATGATTGTGTTGCTTGATTTTAGAATATTAGACCATCCTTGATTTCCCAGGATAAACCCCCATGTAGTTGGGATGTGTTTTGTTTGTCTGTTATTTGTGGTAAAATAGACATGACAAAATTTACCATTTTGACTATTTTTAATTAGTTAAATTCAGTGGCATTAAGTGTATTTACAACGTTAGGGAATCATTACAACTATCTATTTCCAAAAGATTTTTTTATACCAAAGAGAAACTATACATTAAACAATAACTTTGCATTCTCCACTCCCCAGACCAGGGGTGGGCAAACTTTTTGACTCGAGGGCCACAATGGGTTCTTAAACTGGACCGGAGGGCCAGAACAAAAGCATGGATGGAGTGTTTGTGTGAACTAATATAAATTCAAAGTATGAGAACAAAAAATGTTTGAGTCCCAATTTCAATGTCCAACAGTTCTGAGTCCCATTTTCAATGTCAAACGTTCCTTATGTGTACATGTCAGCAATGATATTTCAGTTCTGGATGGTGGACAAATGGTGGTAATGCAGGTCCGACCCTCTCTGGTTTGGTCCTGGGCAATCTGCAGGCATCGTCAGCATCTTCCATCTCTGGACTGTTTCTCATCTTGTCTTCGTGGTTGGAGCAGACCTGTCAATTCCTCTCTGTTGCAGGAATCCACATGGTCTTGGAGTTGTTTTCTGAAAATATACAAACATATTCTCCACCAAAAGTTAATAAAGGTGTCTTTTCTATAAATTTGACTTGGGATCCTTTTTATTTTTGCCCAAATAATTTTCCTTTGGCTTATTTTGACACCATGTGTGTTTTTCATGGGTGTCTTGCTGCTAGCATAACAAATGAAAATTAATTTTCAAAGTAAAAATTTTTCTAGATGTAATTTACTTACAAGATATTTTTCCTTACATAATATTACTCCACTATCCCCCCTTTTTTTGATTTAATTATTAGGAGGCTTTTGGAAAATATATAATGCAGTCTTGATAACTTTAAATTTTAATTTTTTGCACAAAAATATGACTGCTTTAGGTTCATTGCATGTTAAGCAATTTTACCATGAGATGAACTACCAATAGAAATTTTAGTTAATACTTTAGGAACAACTTTTTGTCCAGTACAATTAAATTTTCTTGAATATTCACTTATTTCAATTAGCCAATTTAAATTAATCTGAAAACTTGACTACTATTTTACTGTCAAATTTAATACTCTAACAACAATCTTAGTTTGCCCTGTAAGTATTAGTGGAAAGGATTATTTGCATTCTTGAATAGGCTCTGAGCATTCCTGGTGCTAGGCTGGATTTAGATCAGGGGTGGGCAAACTTTTTGACTCGAGGGCCACAGTGGTTTCTTAAACTGGACCGGAGGGCCGGAACAAAAGCATGGATGGAGTGTTTGTGTGAACTAATATAAATTCAAAGTAAACATCATTACATAAAAGGGTACGGTATTTTTTTTTATTTCAATAGTTTTATTCATTTCAAACATTTTAACAAGAAGAATGTAAACACTAATTATTATAATTTGAAACTTCAAAAAATGGAGGAATCATAGCACAATAACATACCTTATATTGAAGATGGCAAAGGCAAAATAAAATTGCCGAACAAAGGAAAGGTACAAAAGCCTTTCAAATTAAACTTAAATATAATAAAATAATTTAAAACTAAAACAAATAGAAAAGAACAAAATGTGTAAACAGTAAATTAAACATTTTCTTTAGTGCAACTTCCAAATGATGCCCGGGACGTAGATGTAGATGGCAATGTAGACTGGGTTGAAAGGTTTTTGGTCTTTAAAACATCAACTTCAGTGGGAACAGTGTTGTTGGTCTCCTTTTTAGCTAATGCTCTGATACTGTGCTCTCCAGGGGCATGTCTCCCTACATCACCACGATAACGTGTCTACGCATTCCCAGGGTGATGTCGGGGGACCTGTCCGCGGGCATTACAAGGAGCCTCTGGAAGATTGAGAGGTTGTTCCTTCTACTGAATGGGCGGATATAAATCCGCCCACTCAGAAGAAGGAGCTGCGGCAGTGTTTCCCGACGTTGCCATGTTAACACTGCTGCTTGTGAAGGAGAGGAGGGGAGAGCAAGAGAACCCTCCACTCTTTCGGCTCCGCGGGCCGGATAGAACAGCCGAACGGGCCGGATCCAGCCTGAGGGCCGTAGTTTGCCCACGGCTGATTTAGATATAGGGCAGCTGCTGTCAGTCAAGTCTCTTGTTTGTTGCCTAGGCCCCAATCTCAGCTGGTCCAAGTCTCTTTCTGTTCCCTGGGTCCCAATCAGAGCTGGGCGTGGGAAGCGCAAAGCAGCCATGGGGCAGGAGACCTCCCTCAGAAGGGGCTAGGATTCAGGCTCCTGCAAGGTTAGGGGGGTGAGGGTCTATGCCCCACCTCTGTTGACCCCCAAGTTCTCTCCTGATGGCCCCTCTGCGACTGTGCCTGTCTTAGGTTGTTCCTTCCTTGAGGAATCTTACCCGTCTCTGGCTAACCAGCCATCCTCCGGGGCCAAGCAGGGTTCATTTGTCTCCTTGGTAGTCTATGCCCCCGTGGCCTCCACGCCCAGCGCCTGCCTCGGGATCCCACCTCGGCCGCTGGTGGGGCCCCAGCACTGATCACAGATCTTGGGAAACCCAGGTTTCTTCTCCAGGGAGGGCCCAGCTCATACCATTGGGCGAGAGACAGATCCATGGTACCAGTCACTACGAGGGTTCAACCTAAAGCTCAGGCAACAGCTGTGGGCAACTGGATTGTGAGAAGAGGGTCCCTCTTGGCAAAAAGGTCAAGAAGGGCCAATATAGAATGCTCAAGTGCCTTCCCAAGAAGCCTTCCACACAGTAGAAGGGATTAAATCCTTTTATGTCCTTTTTATATTACTGCCAATCATTCAAAGAATTAGTTTGTAAGTTTGTTTGGAACAATTGTACAACATGCTGTTGTAAAATATCAAAAATTATAATGACATTGTAGAATAATATCATGTAAGGATATTCTTTGCTCCAAGCCATGACAATTCAATTTCAAACTGGCTGTCAATTTCTTTTTGTATAGACAAGGTCTAGTTACATTTTCTGCACCTCTCCCAGGAGCAAGTAATGATAGTAGACGTGTTTTTGCTTTTGCTTCCCCTCCTTTGGTGGCCACGCAAGCCAGAGGCCTCTCTTTAATTTTACACACAAAGGAGCAGTGGTTTGATTTTGTGTCATACAAAAGGGAAGCTGGGTGGCGACACCTGTGTAATTATACTTCCTTGCCCCACCCATGTTCCTCCTGGATGAACCAAGGTGTTTGGTATTATTGATGACTACATTAGGCGGGGATCAGTCCACATAAGGGTTCTTACCCATGAAGGGTCAGGAACATAAGTCAAAAATACTTCCCCATTTTGCCCATTTTCCCCAGGTAATATTACCGTACAGCTGATCACTACTAGCATGGCAAGAAAGACGTTCTCAGGAGTCTGTACCGTCTTCTTTACCATGCCCCAGGTGGCCTCCGGGCTGTTTATTGTCCGGCTTGTCCTCCTCCTGCTCCTCATCTTCAGTAGATTGCTTGGAGTTGCTGCTCCCTGTAGCTAAGGTAGTTGATTGTCTGCAGCTGCATGGTGTAGCTCCAGGCGCAAGGTCCTCATTAGTCTGGCTAGTTTCTCTCTTGGATCCCTGTTGCAGTTTAATATTTCTAGCAGGAATCCACATGGGTTTGGAAAAATTCTCTGGAAATCTACAAGCATACCCTCTGCCAAAGGTTAATAATGGATCAGGTCCCTTCCATAAACCAGATTCGGGTTCTTTCCATTTAACTAGACCATTTTCTTTTGTTTTGTTCTGACACCAATGCAGCTCCATAGGTGTCGTTCCATCAGCATCACAAGTGAAAAAATTTAAAGTAATTAAGGCTTGGTGCAGCCTACCCGCAGGTGATTTCTCCATCATCCCCCTTTTTGTTTTTCAAGTTGGGATTTTAGCCGCTGATGCTGTCGTTCAATAATGGCCTGTCCTTGGGAATTATAAGATATTCCTGTAATGTGCTGAATTTTCCACCTTTTACAAAATTCCTGGAATTGACAGCTTGTGTAAGCAGGCCCATTATCAGTTTTAATAATTTTTGGAACTCCCGTGATGGCAAAAGCAGCTAGGCAATGATTAATAACCTGTTTTGCCATTTCTCCTGTAGATGCAGTAGCCCATAGGACTTTTGAAAAGGTATCTACAGAGACATGTAATGCCCCAAGGCGTCCAAAGGAATTATAATGCGTTACATCCATTTGCCAGATATGGTCTCTTAGCAAACCTCTAGGGTTGACTCCTGTGTTAGGCCCTTGAGGTAGATGTAACATACAAGTGGGACATTCCTTAATAATCTGTTTTGCCTGTTGTCGAGTGATTGAGAATTGTTTAGATAGCATTTTGGCAGGCTGATGTAAAAGCTGATGAGATTCTAAGGCTTCTTTTAATAAAGCAACCAATTGATCAGCATGTGCATTTCCTTTTGTTAAAGGACCAGGTAAGACACTATGAGCCCTGATGTGAGTGATATAAAAAGGATATTGTCTCTGTTGTACAATCTGCTGAACTTGTTTAAATAGTAAAAATAAATTGGTCACTGAGTCATTTCAACCAGGCAGTTTCAATTCTATTCACTAAGTTTGCAGCGTAAAAGGAATCAGAGACGATATTAAGAGGCTCTTGGAAATCCTGCAATGCAGCCTTAATGGCTTCTAATTCAATTCTTTGTACAGAAGTATGACTGGTCAGTATGACTCGGTCTGAATTTATTGTATGATAGGCAGCTTTCCCATTAGATGATCCATCAGTAAAAACAGTTAAAGCTCCAGGAATAGGTTCCTGCCTAGTATTTTTTGGTATAATGATGGATGTATTATATAAAAATTGTAGTAATTTATCTTTTAATAGGTGACAGCTAAGTTCCCCTGAATATCCACTTAACCCAATTTGCCAATTTATATCAGTCTGAAATAACATTTCTAATTGCTTCCCAGTGAGGGGGAGGTAGATACACTGGGGCTCTTCCCCTCTAAGCTGTTTACAACGTTTTCTAATTTGAAATATTAATTGGGCCAATAGTTCTACATAAGTAACCGCAGTTTTAGAGGATTGATGCCCTAGGTGGACCCATTCAATAATGGCAGTAGAATTTTTATTTTGAAAGATGACTCCAGTGGGACTATTTCCAGTAGGGTTAATTTGTCCCAATAAAGGTAATTCAGGCTATTCCCGTGCTACTTGGGCTGAGGAAATTGCCTGCTCAATTCTTAGCAACTCATTCCTAGCTTCATCTGTTAATGTTCGGGGAGACGAAAGATTAGCGTCACCTCTAAGTAAATTAAATAAGTTTGTCATTTCTCCTGTAGAGATCTTCAGATAAGGTCTTAACCAGTTAATATCCCCTAATAATTTCTGAAAGTCATTTAAAGTTTTAAGACAATCTTTTCTTATCTCCACCTTCTGAGGCCTAATGCATTGGTTATCAATTACAATCCTTACGATATTTGAAGGAAACCTCTTTATTTCCTTCCAAAATAATTTTCAGGCTATAAAGAGTTTCATTTAAAAATCTTTGTCACATGAAACAATTTCTCTTAAAGTTATGGCGACCACTAGTACAGATTAGATTTAATATTATAATAACAATCCTCAGTTTATCCTGTAAATACCTGTGTAAGAGGTTTCAAAATTTTCAAATTTCTCCCTTTTTATTAAGCTGGAATTTTTTTTAAGAGTATCCCAATTAGCTAATTTGCATATACAGAGGGATCATGGGAAGCCTTCAGTAACTTTCTTAGAATATTTAATCAAATTGCTTACAAAGACATTGGCTTATTCCAAAGGAAAGGGTTGGCCCCTACGGCTTCCAAGATGGCGGCCCCAGGGGGAGCAGCAAGACATGTGGCCATCATGGTGGCTGTCTAATCCGTTCTTTTAAAAGACAGTCAAATTTATATTGCAGACAAACAAAAATCTCACCAGCTGTTTCTGGTCTTTATTAGAATTGTTTATAAAAATACTGGCTTTTCATTTAGCTGAAAACCTTGATTATAATTTAAAAAGCTAATTTATTTAAGTAATTAAAGTAGGTATCTTCATTTAAAAAGCAAAGCAAATTTAGTAAATGTTTACGTCTGATTCACAAGCAGCAAATGTTGCCTCGCCTCTAGCTTAATTAAGAATGCAGGCGGCTACGGGCTTTTTGTCATTTTAAATTCTGCTGTTGGATTATAAGAAATATTTAGTTACTTCATTTTGCCCTTCTTAGAGGACAAAACCTTCATAACATTTAAAATATAGTTATTAATTTTTATTTGATAAGACTTTCCATGCAATTTCAAGTATATTAGATCTGTTAAATTTAAAAAGATTTCCTTTAAGAAGAGAGAATAAATTTCTTGTATTACTCCAGGCCCTTGGAGTTTTCCAAGAATCATCTCTGTTAAAGCCTTGAAATTTTAACATGGAAAAAAAACATCAAATATATATATATCCATATATGATTTAAAGATTATAATACTTTTTATAATTATCTTAAGATATCAATTAGATTTTAAACTAGTTTTTGCATAGAAAAATTTGAATTAATCCTCTTTTTTAATTAGACCAATAATAAGCAACTTATTTTGAATTCCTAATTATTAGAGAAAACACAACATTTTATTTTCTCAAAAATAAGTTCTTATACTTTAGACATTTAATTACCACAACTATATAATTTCTCCCAATTTAATTTGCACTTTGAACTTTTAAAGCTGGCAAGTCAAATATATTTAGCATTTCCTAGATTAATAACACTTTACATTTTTAAGAAAAATACAAGACATAATCCATTAATAGATTCAATTCTGTCCTCTAGGTTTTTTATGAGGCAAATTTAAACTTTACTTTTTATTTGCCAGTAGCTCTGTAAAACCCAGTTTGGTTTATTCGAATGTAATTACCACATTTTTAAAAGATGGTTCCTGGCAGGAAACTAGATTACCTGTCTGCTGGGGGAAGGGCATCTACCCCTTCCTCCATTAACAAAGGGCGTAGCCAGTTACCTGGGCTACTTAGCTCTTTATAATTAATACATTATTTATCTATATTTCAACAATTTCTTTGAGATTCTAGAGTCAATTATAATTAAAGCATTTACTTTGGATAAATTCTATAACAGAGACAAATTTACTTATTTTCTTGAAGGCCTTAAAAGTTAATTTTTAACAAGGCTCATTAGCATTTTAAAAACTACTGTTGCTGGAATTAGCTTGAATTTCTTTCGAGAAGACTTTTTTTGCCATTTTTCTTAGGAAAAAGAACCAGTTCTGGTTTTCTCATATAGCTTTTGTAGAGAGATTCCAGCTGAAGACAATCTAAATGTCTGAAATCGGACCATGCGCGCATTCTGTCTTACAGCTAGGTTCTCTCCCCATGAGCACAGAAATTCCAGACACATTTCTAAATTTTTAAGACTTTTTCATGGCGAGAAAGGAAACTTTAAATTAGCATACCGGGAGAGTGGGCTTCCATATTGAATCTCCACGTGTCTCCCTTCCCTGACATCCTGCTTACTTCAGGGGAAGTTTCAGCAACAGATCTGGCCGAATTTCTTTTCAAGCCTAAAAGATAGACAGATCTTAAATTTTTTCTTTCTTTTTCGCTTTCCAAAGTAATAACTAGCACCCAATTTGGCCAAGATTTGCATTTCCCTGCGAGTTCTTTTATAATTTTTAAACGAAACCTTAAGTAATCTCATTGCGGGAGAGCGGATAGCCCTGCCCTCTCCTGCCACCTTTGAATTTCTCCACACCAGAGGCGGTTTTAGTGGAGTTTCATTTCTTATTACAGATTTTAAATTCCAAATACCAATTAAGATTTTAATTTGAACAAGAAGCCACATTATTTTATAATCTAATTCTTCCCCATTAGCCTGGCTGAAAAAGACGTTCCCACCCTACTTACAGATCTCGACTCTGCAGCTGGCCTTGGGCTTTGTGTACGGTGAATTTTCCCCACCTTTTTTCGGTGAATTTTCCTCACCTTTTCTCAGTGAATTTTCCACACCTTTTCTCGGTGTATTTTTTCCTTCCTTCGCTCTTAGGCGAAAAATATCATCTCCTCCAGATGTCCTGCGGTCAGGTGCCAGATGTGGGAACCCCTTTCACGTCCCTCGTGGTTCAGGGTTCTGGTTCAGGGTTTGGGTTCTGGAGAAGGCTACACACAAATGAAAAAAGACTAGAAAAATATTAATTTGGGAATTGGGGGCCAGGCGGAAGCCCACCTCTAGTGGGAGGACTACCCTTTGCTTTGGCCTTGCCATCCCTTTTATTCAGGTTTGGGATACATCCATTGCCCTTAGGCAGGTAATTCCAGTAACAGGCAGATTATCTTATCAGTAAGGATTTACATGATTATTTGGTGGGGAATTTGCTTCAGCTACCATTGTCTTAATTAGATAGGGAGTGGTTGGCTCTGACCTTTCAGAGCTTCAAGGTTGATCAGCCTTCCAAGGTTCCTTGTACACACCTTTCTAATTAGTGAGACAATGATCGATTTCCGGCAAAGATGGCCAGCAGGGGAGGACAGTTGGGAGGGACCAGGCCTGCAAGGGAGGGCAGTTGGGGGCGATCAAGCCTGCAGGGGAGGGCAGTTAGGGGTGACCAGGCTGGCAGAGGAGGGAAGTTGGGGGCAACCAGGCCCGCAGGGAAAGGCAGTTGGGGGGGGAACAAGGCCTGCAGGGAAGGGCAGTTAGGGGTGACCAGGCCTACAGGGGAGGGCAGTTAGGGGCAAACAGGCTGGCAGGGGAGCAGTTAGGCATCAATCAGGCTGGCAGGGGAGTGGTTAGGGGGTGATCCATCAAGCTGGCAGGCAGAAGCAGTTAGGGGCAATCAGGAAGGCAGGCAGGCGAGTAGTTTGGAGCCAGCAGTCCTAGATTGTGAGTGGGATGTCCAACTGCCCGTTTAGGCCCAATCCTACCGGAATCGGGCCTAAATGGGCAGTTGGACATCCCTCGAGGGGTCCCAGATTGGAGAGGGTGCAGGCTGGGCTGAGGGAATTTCCGTGCACGAATTTGGTGCACCGGACCTCTAGTATTATATAATTCCAGAGTAGGTAAATTCATAGACATAGAAACTAGATTAGTGGTTGCCAGGGAATAGGAGGAGGGGGATATTGGGAATTATTATGCTAACAATAATTCCCTTACTTGGATGAAAGAAATATTCATGGATTAAATTATGGGGATGGCTGCACAACATGTAAATATACTTTAAATAAATCACTGAGTTGAAATTTTATCCTCTGGAGAATGTAGATATTTTTGTTAAGGCATGCAATCTATCTGATTATTTCAAATCACAAGTTTCAACTTCCTGTTATCTGTGATCCAAAGTCATTTCAGTTTCCAAGTGTTGACAAGGCTCTTCAGTATTTTTCTTCTTTTTTTTTTTTTTATATATTTTATTGGTATTTTACAGAGAGGAAAGGAGAGGGATAGAAAGCTAGAAACATCGATGAGAGAGAAACATCGATCAGCTGCCTCCTGCACACCTCCCACTGGGGATGTGCCTGCAACCAAGGTACATGCCCTTGACCGGAATCGAACCCGGGACCCTTCAGTCCGCAGGCCGACGCTCTATCCACTGAGCCAAACCGGTTTCGGCTCTTCAGTATTTTTCCACTCGTGGGCTACCTAGTGGCCATCTGGAGACCATGGACGGTGAACCATCAGTTCAGTTCTGCTTTTTGTTGTGTGCAACAGTACCATATCCCTTCTCTTCCTGTAATGTGTGAGGAGCTGGTCACATGGATATGCCAGATCCTAGAAACCCTCCAAAAAGTAGAAGCCCTTAGAAATACTATACGTAAAAAATAAAAAACCTTTGGTAAAGGTGGCAGCATAGGTAAACTCAATACTCAGGACCTCCCACAGCCACATCAAAATTACTACTAAACTACAGAACAACCATCATTGAGAACTGCCTGAAATCTAGCTGAACAGAAGTCCTAGGTATAACTAAGGATATTCAGAAGAAGCCACATCAGACTGGTAGGAGGGGCGGAAATGCTGAATGGGCTAGTCCTACACCCACATGTGGTATATAATAATTGGGAAGTATATCTTAGCTTCAGAGGTCCTCCCTGAGGATCCAGGGGTCCTAGCCCCACATCAGGCCCCCCCCCCCCCCCACTTCAGGGTTCCAGTGCCTAGAAGACAAGTCCCCATAACTTATAGCTGTGAAAACCAGTGAAGATTGTGGCTGAGTGACAGGGAGGCTGCTGGAGTCTCAGGAAGTTCCTTTCAAAGGGCCTGCATAGTCTTACTTTGACTCACTTTATCTAATCTTCATCACTGGGGCAGAAGCTTGAAAGGCATCAGGGACATGTGGGGAGGAAATGAATTGTCTGGCATCACGTGAGAGCTGGAGGGGCAGCTTTCTCCCAGACAGAAGTGAAGGCAGAGACCATTGTTCCTTTCTGGGTCTTCTCCCGACAGAGCCTGCAGGCAGACACCATATCTAAGTTTCCATCAACCTGGTTCACACTGTTCACACATCTTGGTGATTACCTAAGATTCCACCCCACTCAAGTTGTAGGCCCACCCAAGCTGTTTGCACTAGCTTTTCCATACAAATGGCCCATCTTGGCTCATGGTGCCAACTTTCCTTAAACTTCTTAAACAAACAGCATCTGGCCTTGGTGCACCTCATACTTCTCATTAAGTGGCTCCACACCTGGCATAGCAGCAGCCAGCCTTGTTTTTCAGTTTGGCCTCACATTGGCACCTCCACACCTAGCACAAGTGGCAGCCATTCTCAGATCGCTTTATAGTTTATGCCAAGTACCACCTAACCACTTCCAAGAGTGACATACTCAAGGGCCAGACTTGACAGGTACCTAAGCCCCACTGAAGTAAGTCCTGTTCTTGGGGTGGGCCCCCCCACAGCTGGATCTCCACAGTGGTCACAGGGAGTCCTCAAAACACATTGGCCTGCCAATATCAATCAAGACTCAACAACAGGGCAAGAAACCAAAATGGTGGCATAGGTAAACACCTAAACTGCTGCCTCGCACAACAATTTCAAAACTACAACTAAAAGACAAAATGGACATCATCCAGAACCACAGGAAAGCTGGCTGAGTGGAAATTCTACAACTAGAAAGAAAGAGAGAAGCACACTGAGACTCAGGGGAACTGCAGAAGGCAGAGGTAGGGAGACACGAGCGCAGAGAGGACTGACTGCTGAGTGCGCAGCTGGCTTTCTCAAGCAGGAGGAGACGGAAGCTCCCAACTGTGCTAAACTCCAGTTCCGGGCAAGACTCTGGGGACCCAGACTCATTCGGGGAGAAACTGGACTGTATGGCAGCGGGCGAAACTCGAGGGTGGTTTTCACTCAGAGGTGCAATTACCAAGGGACACTGAGAACCAGGGGCCTCATAGGGCAGGGCTGATGGGAAGCCAAGGCTGTCTGCTCCACCCTGAGACTCCACCCCATCCAAGCTGAGCACAGAGGCTTTTGCAATTTTGCAAGTCTTGTCTCATAAGGGTGTCTCCAGCACAGAAGTTCTCCCAGCATAGACACAGCTGATCCTCACAGCCAATTGGCCTGGAGGTCAATTCCTCCCAGTGATACCAACAACAATCAAGACTTAACTACAACAAGGCTGTGCACACAGCCCACAAAGGGGTGCACCAAGAGTGTCCACCTCAGGTAACTCGGGAGGCTGAGCCACTGGGCCCTATAGGACTCCTAGCACACAAAGATAGTCTACCAACTCAGGGAAGCAGTGAAAATGCGGAGACAAAGAAACAGATCACAAATGAAAGAAATGGAGGAAAGCAAACGACTGGATATAGAGTTCAAAACCACGGTTATAAGGTTTTTCAAGAATTTCCTTAGAAAAGGCCGATAAATTTAGTGAGACCCTCGAGGATATGAAAAAGGACCAACTAGAAATTAAACATACACTGACTGAAATAAAAAATATTATACAGAGACCTAACAGCAGACTAGAGGACCGCAAGAATGAAGTCAAAGATTTGAAATACAAAGAAGCAAAAAACACTCAACCGGAAAAGCAAAAAGAAAAAATAATCCAAAAATTTGAAGATAGTGTAAGGAGCCTCTGGGACAACTTCAACCGTACCAACATCCGAATTATGGGGGTGCCAGAAGAAGAGAGAGAACAAGATACTGAAAACTTACTTGAAGAAATAATGACTGAAAACTTCCCCCACCTGGTGAAAGAAATAGACTTACAAGTCCAGGAAGCGCACAGAACCCCAAACTAAAGAAATCCAAAGAGGACCACTCCAAGAAGAGGAAGAAGAAGCAAAAGGCAAAGATAAAAATTATGAACAACAAATACATATCTATCAACAAGTGAATCAAAAATCAAGTGAATAAAAAATCTGATGAACAGAATAAACTGGTGAATATAATAGAATCAGGGACATAGAAAGGGAGTGGACTGACAATTCTCTCGGGGAAAGGGGTGTGGAGACTGGACAAAAATTGTACACCTATGGATGAGGACAGTGGGGCGGAAGGTAAGGGCAGAGGGTGGTGGGGAACCGGGTGGAGGGGAGCTATAGGGGGGAAAAAAGAGGAACTATTGTAATAATCTGAACAATAAAGATTTATTTTAAAAAAAGCTAGGGGCCATCATGACCTAAACGACTGAACGGACAACTGAACAGCAGGCTGGTGGAGGGAGGGGGCTGTGGGTTCACGGCCAAAATGAGCAAACAAATGGTCACCAGGAGGTGCATGTAGGCAGAGTGCCTCACGCGCATGGTGGAAGGCGGGAGGAGGGAGGCGGGGCGTCAGTCTGGGTCCCCCTCCTGCCCGCACAGCGGGAGTCAGTCTAGGGAAACTTTCTCAGACTTGCTTTGTGCTGGGACTGGATGCATCCAAGTTCACGGCAGGCTCTATGGAGGTTCCTGGTGGCTGAGGGTGCAAAGCTGGAGTGTGGGTGTGTGGGCGTGTGGGTGTGTGCATTAGTGTGGACCTGAGAGACACACACATTCACATGCCTGCACCCACACAGGGCCCTTGGCTGTGCCACCTGCGCCTCCCTGGACTTTACCCTCCAGCCCGGATCCTCCTGGTCCCATGCCCGGTGGCCTGTCCCCACCTAAGGTTTCTCAGTAACACAGCCTGTGGGATTTGGGAGTCAGGACTAGGAGTGATGTCACAGTCTCCCCACCATCTGCTGTCCCCACCTGCCTACCTGGGGAAAAGGACAGGGAGGGGACGCAGCCAGAGGGTGACATGACCAAGCTGCTCCGCCCCGCCCCGCAGCCCACCCAGGGCTGGCCCCGCCCCATGTGCCCGGCCCAAGTCCCGGAACACAGGGATCGTCTTGGTGCAACCCTCTCCTGGCTCGGAGGGTCCCTACTGCGCTCCCACCTCCTTGGGAAACTTTCCTCTTCCAGCTCTGTCCCCGTGGGAGAG
Source organism: Plecotus auritus (assembly GCF_963455305.1). NCBI lineage: Eukaryota > Metazoa > Chordata > Mammalia > Chiroptera > Vespertilionidae > Plecotus > Plecotus auritus. Next base: position 104,782,883 of record NC_137771.1, read on the forward strand.
CCGTAGGGGCGCTGGATCCCTTTCCTTCCTTCTAAAGTGCCCTGAAAAGCGCACAGACAGCAATGCCAGGAAGGGGTCACTCAAGTTCAGCAAGAGTTTGTGATTTGCCCAAGGCGCATTGAACAGTTTTCTCTTACCCCATTTGTGGGAGTGTAAACCAATGGACTAAACAAATAGAAGCACTTTCTAGAAAATCAGTTTGGAAACATGGATCAAAATTCAAGTGAATTAGCTTTGGGCCAGTTAGGGGCAACCAGGCAGGGAGATAGGTGAGCGGTTAGGAGCCAGTGGTCCCGGATTATGAGAGGGATGTTTGACTGCCGGTTTAGGCCCGATCCTGTAGGATTGGGCCTAAACCGGCAGTCAGACATCCCCTGAGAGGTCCCGGAATGGAGGGGGTGCAGTCTGGGCTGAGGGACCCCCCTCCCCGTGCACAAATTTTGTGCACCGGGCCTCTAGTATGAAACATAAAAATGGAGATAAAAAACATAAAGAACCAGTCAGAAATAAACAATACACTAACTGAAATGAAGAATATATTATAGGGAATCAACAGTAGAGTAGATGAAAGAAAGGACCAAATCAGCAATTTGGAAGGAACCAAAAACCAACCAATTAGAACAGGGAAAAAAAGAGAGAGAGAAGAATTAAAAAATTCGGATAGTGTAAGGAGCCTCTGGGACAGCTTCAAGCATATTAACATTTGCATCATGGGAGTGCCAGAAGGAGAAGAGAGAGAGCACGAAATTGAAAACATATTTGAAAAAATGATGGGAAACTTCCCTATCTTGGTGAAGGAAATAGACATTAAAGACCATGAAGCACAAACAAGATAAACCTAAAGGGCCTCTCACCTAGACATATAATTAAAATGCCAAAGATTAAAGACAAAGAGAGAATCTTAAAGCAGCAAGAGGAAAGCAATTAGTTACCTACAAGGGAGCTTCCATAAGACTATTTACATAAGCTGATTTCTCAACAGAAACTTTGCAGGCCAGAAGGATTGGCCCAAAATATTCAAAGGACATACAACCAAGATTACTCTACTCAGCAAAGCTATCATTTAGAATCAAAGGACAGATAAGAGCTTCCAAGACAAAAACCTAAAGGAGTTCATTACCACCAAACCAGTATTACAATAACTGGTAAAGGGTCTTCTTTAAGAAGGGAAAAAAAGTCATAGCTAGTTTTGATTCTAGTCAAGGCACATACCCAGGTTGCAGGCTCAATCCCCAATGGGGGGTGTGCAGAAGGCAGCCAATCAATGATTCTCTCTCATCATTGATGTTTCTATCTCTCTCTCCCTCTCCCTTCCTCTCTGAAATCAATAAAAATATATTTTAAAAAAATAAGTGATAAAAATATGAATAAAATTGCAATATATACATATATCAACAACTACTTTTTTTTTTTTAATATATTTTATTGATTTTTTACAGAGAGGAAGGGAGAGGGAGAGAGAAACATCAATGGGAGAGAAACATCGATCAGCTGCCTCCTGCACACCTCCCACCGGGGATGTGCCCGCAACCAAGGTACATGCCCTTGACCGGAATCGAACCTGGGACCCTTCAGTCCGCAGGCCGATGCTCTATCCACTGAGCCAAACCGGTCAGGGCTCAACAACTACTTTAAATGCAAATGGATTAAATGCTCCAATAAAAAGACATATGGTGGCTGAATGGATTATAAAACAACACCCTTATCTATGTTGTCTACAAGAGAGTAACTTCAAATTGAAAGACACATACAGAGTGAAAGTACAAGGATGGAAAAAGATATTTTATGAAAATAGAAACAAACAAAAAATAATGCTGGGGATATGTTACAGATACATCTCCTAAGGCAGTGGTCGGCAAACTCATTAGTCAACAGAGCCAAATATCAACAGTACAATGACTGAAATTTCTTTTGAGAGCCAAATTTTTTAAACTTAAACTATATAGGTAGGTACATTGTTATTAACTTAATTAGGGTACTCCTAAGCTGGCCTAAGAGCCACACTCAAGGGGCCAAAGAGCCACATGTGGCTTGCGAGCTGCAGTTTGCCGACCTCGGTCCTAAGGCAAAGGAAACTAAGGAGAAAATAAACAAATGGGACTACATCAAAATGAAAAGCTTCAGCACAGCAAAAGAAACCATCAACAAAATAACAAGAGAGCCCACATATGGAAGAATATATTTGGCAATGATACATCTGATAAAGGGTTAATATACAAAATATATAAGGAACTCATACAACTTAACAAAAGGAAGACAATCCAATTTAAAAATGGGCAAAGGACTGAAAGGGTTAAAAAGAATAAAATGGGGCAGAGGAAACTTATTTTGCTTAGCAGATATCTTGTAGAAAGCTTGCAGCCTTTAACACTGCGTAGCTCAGATAACCAGAAGACTCCTCTTCTCCAAAATTCCCACCCCAACAACCAAACAAGAACTCCTCTCCTTCTTAGGTCTCGCTGGATACTTTTGTCAGTGGATCCCCAACTATGCTGTTTTAGCAAAACCCCTATACCAGGTGGCCTAATAAGACCCTCATGAACCCTTAGATCTCTCCACTCCTATATCCTCTCCCTTCAAAACTCTCCAAGAGACCCTTCTCCAGGCCCCAGCCCTCCCCCTCCCCAACATGCCTAAACCTTTCTGTTTATATACTACTGAAAGACAGGGAAAAGCAGTGGGACTCTTGGGACAGCAGAAGGGGCCCACCCTCCAGGCAGTTGCATATCTCTCCAAGCAGTTAGACAACACTGTTTTACGATGGCCTTCATGCCTAAAAAATCTCAGAGGCAGCAGCTATTTTATGCCAGGGTTATTTTTCCCAGCCTTACAAAGCGTTCAGCATTCTGGAGATAGGGGCTGCGAGTAGATGATTAAGAAGGAGTCCAAGGATGAAAGATAGTTTTGAAAGGCATTGGGGGTCAGAGGAGCTTCAGCTGAAGGAGCTGGAAGACTCTCCTTGTCTCAGGACCCCGTGCTTTTATTAAACACAATTTGTCCCAAGGCAAGGTGGAAATATACGCTTCAAAGGGTACAGTATCAAAGGATATACAGAAACATTGTCAGTTTAAGGAATAGCCTACAGCTGTTCAGGTGTTTGGCCAACAGGAGGCAATAAAATGCCCTGAGCTGTCTGACAGTTAACAATCCTATTCAGGTTTGGGGGAAGTGCCCTTTAGCCGTTTCCAACAGGTAAACTCCATATGTGGCTCACCCTTGTTGAGCTCCCCAAGCTTCACCAACCTTTTGGTAAAACTCTTGTAATTATTACATGCTGGAATTGGTTCTCGGCAATTTTAACTCTAGAAAGCCTGAAAATTAACCTCCATAGTCCGGTCACAGTATATTCTTCACATAACATTAAAGACATGTTATCTCAAAGGCATCTCCAGAACATTATGTCTCCCTCTCGCATTCAACAACTACACGTTCTTTTTCTCCAAACACTTCAACTTCGACTCTCTCGCTTAACCCAGCCACACTACTCCCCATATCATCAGGGGCAGGCAACCCACAGACACAAGACTGTATCGAGGTCTTGGACCTTTCCCTTTCCCCTTTCCCTCACATAAAGGACGGTCCTCTCTCTGCAGAGACACAAACATGATTCATTGACAGGAGTGCCTAATCTCAGACAATATCTCCTATGCAGGATACTCCATTGTGTGCATGAACCCTCAAAGTATTGTTGAGGCCAACCCCCTCCCCTAGGGTACCATCTCACAGAGAGCAGAATTAATAGCATTAATTAGAGCCCTAACACTAGCAGAAGGGAAAAGAATAAACATATATACTGACTCTAAATTTGCCTCTCATATAATACACTTCCATGTGGCCATTTGGAAACAAAGAGGTTTCCTCTCTACCCAAGGAACCCCCATAATAAATGGAAGACTTACTGGTATACAAATCCTTGAAGCAGCTCAGCTTCCCCTAGAGGCTGTAGTCATACACTGCAGAGGTCATCAGACCTCAGGGTCACTAATAGCCTGGGGAAACAATTATGCTGATACAATTGCAAGGCAGGTAGGGAGGCAGACTATAAGTAGCCAGTTTCCATCTTTAGCCTCATACATGCCTGAATATTCTCCAGTGGAAAGGGCAGACTTTAGCCAGTAAAAATTTGAACAAAAAGGGCCATGGTTTCTACTCAATGATAAATATATCCTGCCAGAGAACTAAGCAGATTCCATCTTACATTCCTTACATGAGTCCTTCCATATAGGCCCTAAACCCCTTATGTACCTCCTTACCCCCATCCTCACCTGTTCACCCGTGTCTGACGGTATCTATTACCTGACACACAGCTGTTCTATATGCGCACCACTTCTCAGGGATCCCTAAGGCCTCCTCCTTATCCCACCCATCAGGCCTGAGGCTTTACCCCAGGGACAAGACTGGCAGTTAAACTTCACCCACATGCTTCCCATAAAGAGAAGCAAGTATCTCTTAGTCTTCGTAGACACCTTCTCGGGGTGGGTTGAGGCCTTTCCCACCACCTCTGAGTCAGCAGACACTGCAACTCAGACACTCCTCAATCATATTATTCCCCGTTTTGATTTATCCACCAGCATACAATCAGAAAATGGACCAGCATTCATAAGTCAAATTACTCCAGCAGTGTCTCGAGCCTTAGGAATAAAATGGCACTTACATATTCCTTACGGGCCTCAGTCCTCAGGCAAGGTAGAAAAAATGAATTCAATCTTAAAGAATCATCTATCCAAATTGGCCCAAGAAGTTAAATGCCTTGGATGGAAACACTACCTTTATCCCTTGTGAGAATTAGGTCCACTCCCAGGGCTCCCACCTTCTATAGCCCTTTTAAAAAAAAAAAATCTTTATTGTTCAGATTATTACAATTGTTCCTCTTTTTTCCCCCCATAGCTCCCCCCCACCCGGTTCCCAACCCACCCTCTGCCCTTACCACCCCCCCCACTGTCCTCATCCATAGGTGTACGATTTTTGTCCAGTCTCTTCCAGCAACCCCCACACCACTTTCCCCCAGAGAATTGTCAGTCCACTCCCTTTCTATGCCCCTGATTCTATTATATTCACCAGTTTATTCTGTTCATCAGATTTTTTATTCACTTGATTTTTAGATTCACTTGTTGATAGATATGTATTTGTTGCTCATAATTTTTATCTTTACCTTTTTCTTCTTCTTCCTCTTCTTAAAGAATGCCTTTCAGCATTTCATATAATACTGGTTTGGCGGTGATGAACTCCTTTAGCTTTTTCTTATCTGTGAAGCTCTTTATCTGACCTTCAATTCTGAATGATAGCTTTGCTGGGTAGAGTAATCTTGGTTGTAGGTTCTTTCTATTCATCACTTTGAATATTTCTTGCCACTCCCGTCTGGCCTGCATAGTTTCTGTTGAGAAATCAGCTGACAATCGTATGGGTGCTCCCTTGTAGGTAATTAACTGTTTTTCTCTTGCTGCTTTTAATATTCTCTCTTTGTCTTTTGCTCTTGGCATTTTAATTATGATGTATCTTGGAGTGGTCCTCTTTGGATTCCTTTAGTTTGGGGTTCTGTGCGCTTCTTGGACTTGTAAGTCTATTTCTTTCACCAGGTGGGGGAAGTTTTCAGTCATTATTTCTTCAAATAGGTTTTCAGTATCTTGCTCTCTCTCTTCTTCTGGCACCCCCATAATTCGGATGTTGGTACGGTTGAAGTTGTCCCAGAGGCTCCTTACACTATCTTCAAATTTTTAGATTCTTTTTTCTTTCTGCTTTTCCAGTTGAGTGTTTTTTGCTTCTTTGTATTTCAAATCTTTGACTTCATTCTTGCGGTCCTCTAGTCTGCTATTAGGTCTCTGTATAATATTTTTTATTTCAGTCAGAGTATGTTTAATTTCTAGTTGGTCCTTTTTCATATCCTCGAGGGTCTCACTAAATTTATCGGCCTTTTCTAAGGAAATTCTTGAAAAACCTTATAACCGTGGTTTTGAACTCTATATCCAGTCGTTTGCTTTCCTCCATTTCTTTCATTTGTGATCTGTTTCTTTGTCTCCGCATTTTCACTGCTTCCCTGAGTTGGTAGACTATCTTTGTGTTCTAGGTGTCCTATAGGGCCCAGTGGCTCAGCCTCCCGAGTTACCTGAGGTGGACACTCTTGGTGCACCCCTTTGTGGGCTGTGTGCACAGCCTTGTTGTAGTTAAGTCTTGATTGTTGTTGGTATCACTGGGAGGAATTGACCTCCAGGCCAATTGGCTGTGAGGATCAGCTGTGTCTATGCTGGGAGAACTTCTGTGCTGGAGACACCCTTATGAGACAAGACTTGCAAAATTGCAAAAGCCTCTGTGCTCAGCTTGGATGGGGTGGAGTTTCAGGGTGGAGCAGACAGCCTTGGCTTCCCGTCAGCCCTGCCCTATGAGGCCCCTGGGTCTCAGTGTCCCTCGGTAATCGCTGCAAGCACCTCTGCGTGAAAGCCGCCCTTGAGTTTTGCTCACTGCCAGACAGTCCAGTTTCTCCCCGAATGAGTCTGGGTCCCCAGAGTCTTGCCCAGAACTGGAGTTCAGTTCAGTCGGGAGCTTCTGTCTCCCTCCCGTTTGAGAAAGCCAGCTGCGCACTTAGCAGGCAGTCCTCTCTGCGCATGCGCGCCTCCGGACCTCTGCCTTTCACAGCTCCCCTGAGTCTCAGTGTGCTTTTCTCTTTTCTGACGGTCCTGATTCCCCCTGAATGAGTCTGGGTTCCCAGAGTCTCGCCCGGAACTGGAGTTCAGCGCAGTTGGGAGCTTCCATCTCCCTCCCTCTTGAGAAAGCCAGACACGCACTCAGCCGCCAGTCCTCTCCGATGCGCGCGTCTCTGTACCTCAGCCTTTTGCAGCTCCTCTGAGTCTCAATGTGCTTTTCTCTTTCCTTCTAGTTGTAGAATTTCCACTCAGCCAGCTTTCCTGTGGTTCTGGATGGTGTCTGTTTTGTCTTTTAGTTGTAGTTTTGAAATTGTTGTGCGAGGCAGCAGTTTAGGTGTTTACCTATGCTGCCATCTTGGTTTCTCCTATAGCCCTTCTGAAATAATGTACAGCTGAACATTTCTACTAGGTCATGACTTAACAGGTGAGGCAAAACTGAAAGGAGACTATTTACCAGTGTTACAAACTACCAGAGCTATCCTCAGGGACACGGTCAACAGTCTCTTACCCTCTCCTAACCCTGACCACAGGAGCGAAGACAACTCAGCTGGACAACATATTCTAATCTGCCAACCCACAGACAAATTACAAGCTTGCTGGACTGGACCGTATACTGTCGTCTGCAATACTAGTACACCTACGGCAGTTACGGTCTGTGGTCTGCCTCATTGGATACACTGGACAAAAATTAAGGTAGCCCCCTGGAGCCCCACCCTGGGTGGAGGTCCAAGGTCATCTACCAACCACCCTCCAGCTCACTAGAATCCCAGAGGACCTATCCTCCTAGTCATCCTCTGGTACCTCTGGCTACTTACTGCCCTTCTTATCCTAATCATTCTCATTCTGTCTTATTTTGAGAATCATCACAATCCTAGGATAATTCCCAGGGGAACCTTCTTTTGTCCCTGCTGGGACCCTAAGTCACCCCCTGCCACTAGCCTTCCTGAAAAAGAATAGCCCCTCTTGCATGTCAGCCAAATGACTAATAGATTATATACACAGGCTTTCACATTCCTGCAGATTGTTTGTGACAACATTCCCCCATCTGGTGCAGCCCACCCCATCAGAACAGTACAAGATATTTTTTAATTCATTACAGACCTCTGGCTCCAGGGCGATTTACAGGATTTCACTCCAGATCACATCTATTCGTTTACCTTCATAATGCTTCTGATTCTCATAGATCCCTAAAATGGTCCCCCTAATAGTCCTCTTACTTCTCACCCCTAACTCCCCCCTCCCTCACCAGCACAGTCTGGCACAATAACTCTATAGTCCAGACTGTCAGAGCTATCAAATTCATCAATCCTTCAATACAACACAGTGGATATGTCACAAGCTACCTTCCCCTGGTAACATTCCCCTATTATGGGGAATTACCACAAAGTTGTCTGACATACTATGAAGCAGCCCTACACTCCAAGAGCCAGGCACACCAAACCCCGCTTTACCCTTTAATATTAACCAGAAGGCTCACCCCATGTACTGTCTTCACGTTCTCCAGGCTGTCTTAGCCACAAACCTAATGTTCCCCTACCTTAACCCCAGGGATAGACACCACTGCTCTCCAGATCCTCTATTTATACCAGCTACCGGCCCATTTGTACCTTTACATACCATGGCTTTCTAACACTGTACAACACTTTACCAAGCCAAAACATGACCTTCAACTATACTGCTGGTACTCAGGTCAATATTACATCTAACCTTTATCTCAACCTGACAGCAGCCACTTGCAATCTTACATGTCCAGATTCAGGCAACAGGTGCAATGAGACGCAGCATGACTTAGCCTTGTCACAATAGGGAAAGTTACAGGGCAACCGCTCCATAGAAATTAGCCACTACCCCCGGATGCTCCTTTAACACAACTATCCGCATTTCTTGGTTTAACCACTCCAGCCTAACTTTAGGTCTAAGGTCACGCACTCAGGGCCCAAACAACACTGGAATCCTCTGCCTACCAACAGGAATCATGTTCCTAGGGGCCCATGACAATACCAAGGCACAGATAGGAACAGCTGTCTAGTGCTTACCCAACCTGGCAGGGGGACCTCTGAGCCATCGGCTCTGTCACCCCAGAGGCAGACACTATCTAATCATTCAGGCCTCATAATGCCTCTCGGACCACACCCCTCAGTCTCAAGCGAAAAAAGAGGGACTTTGGTATCAGTGCTGTTGTTATAGGAGCAGTTGCAGCAGCCAAGTCCTCAGGAATAGCATACAATGCTGTCACTCTGAAAAACATGACAGCGACCATGGCAACCATCACAGAAGACACAGGGGGGAAATTTCAAACTGCTTTCTAAATATTTAGATTCCCTAGCTTGCATGGTTATAGACAACTGACTAGCCCTAGACTATCTTTTAGCCAAAGAGGAAGGGGTATGTTTAGTTGCTAACACCTCCTGTTGTTTTTATCTAAACTTTACAGGTCAAATAGAGGAAAGAACACAACGCATTCTACAGAATGCCCAATGGCTCAAGGAGATCAGTCAGGATAGCATAGAGCAGTCCATATATATGGTCCAGCCTACAAGCAGCTCTGCCCAAATTAACCTGGCTTTTACCCCTTTTAGGCCCCCTGACACTATTTCTCCTCTTCCTCTTCCTCTTCAGGCCCTGCATTTTAAAATTAGTTGCCAAGTTTATACAAGTCCTAGTTAACCAGACAGTAAGGACAGTTCGTCCTTACCCAGGTAAAGGAACACTACAGGCCTATATCCCAGGAAATAATCTGAATTTACTACTTAGGTGTCCACTACATCCCCTCTCATTCAGGAAGTAGTACAAGAGAAACGGTAACTCAATCCCCCTTTTCTTCCTTTATATATACCCTTTAAGATGGTAATGAAAGGGTAAAGCGTTAAAGAGAATAAAACGGGGCAGAGAAAAACTTACTGTGCTTAGCAGATATCTTGCAGAAAGCTTGCATCCTTGAACACCGCATAGCTCAGATAACCAGAAGACACCTGGTGGTGGGAGGAACAAAGTACAAGACCCTTACATCAGCTGACCTGCTTGCAGCCAGCAATCCTATATAATAAAGAGCTAATATGCAAATGATCATCATGCCCTCACTCCATAAAGGCTCAGACACACAACACTGGGGAGAGAGGAATGAAGACCAGCCAGACACAAATGAGCTCGCGAGAGAGGACTGGGGACCAGTCAGGCTGCGGCCTGGGAGTGGGACAAGCCGCCAGCCCCATGGTCCCAGGTGCCAGCCGCTGGGGCTGAGGCCCGGGAGAGGGACAAGCCAACCGCCCTGCGAACCCAGGTGCCAGCGGCTGCGCCTCCGCCTGCGGCCGAGGTGCCCATAGCTACAAGCTGCCTGTACTGCGGTCCCGGGTGCCAGCAGCTACAAGCCGCCTGCACTGCGGTACCAGGCACCAGTGGCTGCGCCTGTGCCTGCAGCCCAGGACAGGGACAAGCCGCCCGCCCCATGGTCCCAGGCGCCAGCAACTGCAGCTGCGGCCCAGGCGAAGCCACCCGCCCACGGTCCCCTGCGGCTGCGACCAGCCTGGGTGAAGCCGGACTGAGTCCTGGGTGCCTGCGACTGGCTGGAGGAGGGAATCCTGGGTCCCGGGTGTGGGACAAGGCAGAGGCAGTTAGGGGCGATTAGGCCAGCAGGGGAGCAGTTAGGGATGATAAGGCTGGCAGGCAGAGGTCGTTAGGGGCCATCAGGCAGGAAGGCAGAGGGGTTAGGGGTGATCAGGCAGGCAGGCAGGCAGGCGAGCCGTTAGGAGCCAGCGGTCCCAGATTGCGAGAGGCAGTCGGACATCCACCAAGGAGTCCCAGATTGGAGAGGGTGAAGGCTGGGCAGAGGGAACCACCCCACGGATTTTGTGCACTGGGTCTCTAGTAGCTAATAAAAGTCCTCCCCGTCCCTGCACTCTCCACTGACTTCTTTTTGTCGGACTCAGCTCATTTGCACCCAGGTGCCTGAAATAAAAACTTTTTTGATACATTACAGCCTCATGTCATAGGTGTGCAACCCCAGCCCACTCCAAACCTTTCAAGGACCTAAATAGAAACTTCTCCCAAGTGGACATAAAGATGGCCAAGAGGCATGAAAAAATGCTCAAAGTCACTGATCATCTGAGAGATGCAAATTAAGATGATAATAAGGTATCACCTCACGTTTTTCAGAATGGCTACCATCAACAAATCAACAAATGACAAGTGCTGGTGAGGATGTGGAGAAAAGAGAACCCTAATACAGGAATTGCAGACTGGTGCAGCCATTATGGAAAACAGTATGGAGTTTCCTCAAAAAATTAAATATGAAACTTCCCTTTGACCCAGTGATCCCACTTCTAGGAACATATCCTAAAAAAACTGAAGCACCAATCAGAAAGAATGTATGCACCCCTATTTCATAGCAGCACAATATACAGTAGCTAAGATCTGACAACAGCCCAAGTGCCCATCAGTAGATGAGTGGATAAAAAAGCAGTTCTTTCAACAATAAAGAACCATTAAGAAGTAATGCTGGGGTAGCAATACTTATACCAAACAAAATAAATTTTAAAACAAAGGCTATAACAAGAGACAAAAAAGTATCCAGCAATTCCACTTCTGGGTATTTATCCAAAGAAATCCAAAACATATATCATAAAGATATATCAGGTATATATACATTTGTATGTTTATCTTATCATTATTTACAATAGACAAGATATGGAAGCAACCTAAGTGTCCATCAATAGATGAATGGATAAAGAAGAAGTGGTGCATACATACAATGGAATATGATTCAGCCATGAAAAAGAATGAAATTTTACTCTCTACAACAACATGGATGGACCTAGAGGGTATTCTTTACATTCTACATGTAAGTGAAATCATCTCGTATTTGTCTTTTTCTGACTGACTTATTTAACTTAGCATAATACTCTCTAGTTCCATCCATGCTATCGCAAATGGTCAGATTTTATGCTTTTTATGGCCAAGTAATATTCTATTGTGTATTTGTACCACATCTTTTTAATCCATTTATCTATCAATAGGCACTTGGGTTGTTACAATATTTTGGCTATTGTAAATAATGCTGCAGTGAATATAGTGGTGATTGTATTATTTCAAATTAGTATTTTGGCTTTCTTTGGAAAAATACCCAGAAATGGAATCACTGTGTCATAAGGGGTTTCATTTTTAATTTTTTTTATTACCAGATTGTAGGTACAAAATAATTAGCCATTTCACATGCAATAAGCATTAATGTTTCAAGAAAAAATATTTTAAATATAATTATATTACCTAAACTGTACTAACATAGTATAATATCACAAAAAATTGTAGGAAATAGCCGAAACCGGTTTGGCTCAGTGGATAGAGCGTCGGCCTGTGGACTAAAGGGTCCCGTGTTCGATTCCGGTCAAAGGCATGTACCTTGGTTGTGGGCACATCCCCAGTGGGAGGTGTGCAGGAGGCAGCTGATCGATGTTTCTCTCTCATCGATGTTTCTAGCTCTCTATCCCTCTCCCTTTCTCTCTGTAAAATATCAATAAAATATATTTTTTTAAAAAATTGTAGGAAATATTAAAAATCTGCAAATAACAGGATTACTTTCATTTTATTCTAAAATATTTTTTTCCTCAGGCTCTATTTTTTTTGTTTTTTTTTTGTTTTTTGTTTTTTTTTAAATAAATCTTTATTCAGATTATTACAATTATTTCTCCTTTTTCCCCCCATAGCTCCCCTCCACCCCTTTCCCACCCCACCTTCTGCCCTTACCTCCCCCCCACTGTCCTCATCCATAGGTGTATGATTTTTGTCCATTCTCTTCATGAACCCCCCATACCCCTTTCCCCCTGAGAATTATCAGTCCACTCCCTTTCTATGCCCCTGATTCTATTATATTCACCAGATTATTCTGCTCCTCAGGTTTTTAATTCACTTGATTTTTAGGTTCGCTTGTTGATAGATATGTATTTGTTGTTCATAATTTTTCTCTTTACTTTTTTCTTCTTCCTCTTCTTTAAGAATACCTTTCAGCATTTCATATAATACTGGTTTGGTGGTGATGAACTCCTTCAGCTTTTTCTTATCTGTGAAGCTCTTTATCTGCCCTTCAATTCTGAATGATAGCTTTGCTGGGTAGAGTAATCTTGGTTGTAGGTTCTTGCTATTCATCACATTGAAAATTTCTTGCCACTCCCGTCTGGCCTGCATAGTTTCTGTTGAGAAGTCAGCTGACAGTCGTATGGGTGCTCCCTTGTAGGTAATTAACTGTTTTTCTCTTGCTGCTTTTAATATTCTCTCTTTGTCTTTTGCTCTTGGCAATTTAATTATGATGTGTCTTGGTGTGGTCCTCTTTGGATTCCTTTTGTTTGGGGTTCTGTGGGCTTCCTGGACTTGTAAGTCTATTTCTTTCACCAGGTGGGGGAAGTTTTCGGTCATTATTTCTTCAAATAGGTTTTCAGTATCTTGCTCTCTCTCTTCTTCTGGCACCCCCATAATTCTGATGTTGGTACGCTTGAAGTTGTCCCAGAGTCTTCTTACATTATCTTCAACTTTTTGGATTTTTTTTTTTTGCTTTTTGCTTTTTCGGTTGAGTGTTTTTTGCTTCTTTGTATTTCAATTCTTTGACTTGATTCTTGTGTTCCTCTATTCTGTTTCTGGGTCTCTGTATAATATTTTTTATTTCAGTCAGTGTATGTTTAATTTCTAGTTGGTCCTTTTTCATATCTTCGAGGGTCTCGTTATATTTATCGGCCTTTTCTAGGATATTCTTAAAAAGTCTTATAACGGTGGTTTTGAATTCTATATCCAGTCGTTTGTTTTCCTCCATTTCTTTCGTTTGTGATCTGATTCTTTGACCCCGCATTTTCATTGATTCCCTGAGTTGGTAAGGTAGATATTTGTGCTAGGTTTCCAATATGGCCCAGTGGGTCTGCTTCCCTGTTAACCTGAGGTGGACACTCTTGGTGCACCCCTTTGTGGACTGTGTGTACAGCCTTGTTGTAATTAAGTCTTTATTGTTGTTGGTATCACTGGGAAGAATTGACCTCCGGGTCAGTTGGCTGTAAGGATCAGCTGTGTCTATGCTGGGAGAAGTTCGGTGCTGGAGACAGCCCTATAGGATTAGACTTGCCAAATTGCAATAGCCTCTGTGCTCAGCTTGGATGGGGTGGAGCCTCAGTCTTGGCTTCCTGTCAGCCCCGCCCCTGCACGCACGTGCGCTTTCAGTCCTCCGCCTTCCCCAGCTCGAGTCTCCGCCTGAGAGTCCAGACTCCCCCCACAAGAGCGTGGGTCCCCAGGGGCTCGCCTGGAACCGGGGTTCACTGCAGTCAGAACTGGGGCACAGTGCCGTCAGGAGCCTCTGACTCCCCTCCACCAGGGAAAGCCCGCGGCAACCTCCGCAGCCCTTGTGCGCACCGGCGCGGGTGCGCTTTCAGTCCTCTGTCTTCCCCGGCTCCCGAGTCTCCGCCCCAGAGTCCAGACTCCCCCCACAAGAGCGTGGGTCCCCAGGGGCTCGCCTGGAACTGGGGTTCACTGCAGTCAGAACTGGGGCTCAGTGCAGTCAGAATCCTCTGACTCCCCTCCACTAGGGAAAGCCTGTGGCAACCCCCGCAGCCTTTGTGCGCACCGGTGCTCACGCGCGTGTGCACTTTCAGTCCTCCGCCTTCCCCGGCTCCCGAGTCTCCGCCCGAGAGTCCAGACTCCCCCCACAAGAGCGTGGGTCCCCAGGGGTTCGCCCGGAACTGGGGTTCAGTGCAGTCAGAACTGGGGTTCAGTGCGGTCGGAGGCTTCCTTCCCCCTTCCGCTTGAGGAAGTCAGCCAGGCTCTCAGCCGCCCTTCCTCTCTGCGCTCACAAAGCCCCTTTGCCGTACCTCCAATTCTCTGTGAGCTTTTCTCCTTCCTTCTAGTTGTAGAATTTTCACTCAGCCTGCTTTCCTGTGGTTCTGGATGGTGTCCGTTCTGTCTTTTAGTTGTAGTTTTGAAATTGTTGTGCGAGGCAGCAGTTTAGGTGTTTACCTATGCCGCCATCTTGGTTTCTCCTCAGGCTCTATTTTTGTTCATCAGTTTATGTTGTTCATTATATTCCACAAATGAGTGTGGTCATGTGATAATATCTTTCTCTGACTGGCTTATTTCACTTACATAATGCTCTCCAGGTCCATCCATGCCGTTGCAAATGGTAAGAGTTCCTTCTTTTTATTACAGCATAGTATTCCATTGTGTAGATGTACCACAGTTTTTTTATCCACTCATTTGCTGATGGGCACTTCGGCTGTTTCCAAATCTTAGCTATTGTAAATTGTGCTGCTATGAACATAGGGGTGCATATATCCTTTCTGATTGGTGTTTCTGGTTTCTTGGGATATATTTCTAGAAGTAGTATTACTGGGTCAAATGGGAGTTCCATATTTTAAAATATATTTTATTGATTTTTTACAGAGAGGAAGGGAGAGGGATAGAGAGTTAGAAACATCAATCAGCTGTCTCCTGCACACCTCCTACTGGGGATGTGCCCGCAACCAAGGTACATGCCCTTGACCAGAATCGAACCTGGGACCTTTCAGTCCACAGGCCGACGCTCTATCCACTGAGCCAAACCTGTTAGGGCGGGAGTTCCATTTTTAATTTTTTTTAAATATATTTTATTGATATTTTACAGAGAGGAAGGGAGAGGGATAGAGAGCTAGAAACATCGATGAGAGAGAAACATCGATCAGCTGCCTCCTGCACACCTCCCACTGGGGATGTGCCCGCAACCACAGTACATGCCCTTGACCGGAATCGAACCTGGGACCCTTGAGTCCGCAGGCCGACGCTCTATCCACTGAGCCAAACCGGTTTCGGCATCCATTTTTAATTTTTTGAGGAACCTCCATACTGCTTTCCACAATGGTTGCTCCAGTCTGCATTCCCACCAGTAGTGCATGAAGGTTCCCTTTTCTCCACATCCTCGCCAACACTTATTGTTTGTTGATTTATTGATGGTACCCATTCTGATAGATATGAAGTGATATCTCATTGTCAGTGTTGTTGTTTTTTGGTCATTGTTTTAATTTGCATTTCCCTGATGATTAGTGATGCTGAACATCTTTTCATATGCCTGTTAGCCATCTGTATGTCCTCTTTGGAGAAACGTCTATGCAAAACAGAAACAGACTCATAGATACAAAGAACAGACTAATGGTTGCCAGAGGGGAGGAAGATTGGGTGTGAAAGGTGAAGGGATAGAGGAGTACAGGTAGGTATTATAGTCAATAATATTGTAATACCTATATACAGTATTAGATTTATTGGGGTGATTACTTCATAAATTATGTAAATGTCTAATGATGGAATTGTACACCTGAAACTAATATAATATTGTGTATCAACTGTAATCATAATAATAATAAAGGGATATGCAAATTAGACAGATGCCATAATGTTGCAACTGAACCACAGGGACCTGAGGCTGCATGGCGCTGCACCGGAGTGAGGGACCTCAGGCTGTGCCCCCCACCCCGCAGGGCTTGACGGGGGACCTCAGGCTGCACCCCACCCCTGCCCGGCAGGGCTTGATGGGAGACCTCAGGCTGCGCCCCCCTCCTGGCGGGGCTTGACGGGGGACCTCAGGCTGCACCCCACCCCTGCCCGGCAGGGCTTGATGGGAGACCTCAGGCTGCGCCCCCCTCCTGGCGGGGCTTGACGGGGGACCTCAGGTCAGGCCCCCTGCCCCAGAACTGGGCCAGGAGACCTCATGTTGCACCCCCAGCCCCAGCGCCGGGCCAGGGGACCTCAGGCCGTGCCCCCCACCCAGCGGGGCTTGACAGGGGAACGCATGCTACGCTCCCCAACCCGGCACCGGGCTGGGGGACCTGAGGCTGTGCCCCCTGCCCAGAGGGGCTTGACAAGGGTGGGGCCGGTCAGGTCTGGGTCTCCTGCATTTTCGAAGTGCATGCGGGTGATGGGCGAGGACTTGACTCTAGGTCCCACGGTGTGCTCCAGACTCTGACAGGAGGGAGATTTTCATATACATTTTACTAATTTTCTTTCATCTCTGGCACTTCTATTATAAAGAAAGGGCAAATAGCAATATTAAAACATTTCCTCTAATTAATTCCCTCTTAATGTGCACGAATTTCATGCACCAGGCCACTAGCCTTACTAATAAAAGCTTAGGTGGTCCTCATGCCATCACAAGATGGCTACATGCACAGCAGGCATGCGCAGGTGGGTGGGGCTGGGCTTGACGCTGCATGCACAAGGGTGCTGGAGGGAAATTGATCAGGAGGTGCATTGGGGATTCTGGGACTAGGGAGAGTCCCCCTGCGGGGCTGCGGGACTCTGGGACTCCCAGACTCAGGGGAGTCCTGCAGCCCAGTGGGGCACTGGCCCCATGGTCTAAACATTAGGGCAAAGGGCACCACCCCCACTCCACCTCCACCAGTGTCGGGATAAACCTGGGATTGCGGGAGCTGCCCACACTCCATGCCCACCCCCAGCCTTGACCTGGGGTATGAACATGACAGAAAATCTCCCTGGTCACTGCCTGGTCCCCTACCCTGAGCTTCTTCCCACACAAGAGCAGTGATTTCATTTCCTGACAAGAGCAGTGACCTCACTTCATGACGAAGGAGCCCAACAGACTGTGGAACCCTGGTAGCCAGGCAGCCACGTTCTAAAACAGCCCCTACCCAGCTCATTTGATAGAGGCATTTCCACCAAGGCATGTTCTGCTGTTTGCTGCAGTCCCACCACCATGTAGGCAAAGAGCCAGCCATGACAGCTCCTTCCACCATTACTGCTGCTGGCTCCGCACTCAGCCCCAACGCCTCTGGCCCTTTTTTTTTTTTTTTTTTTTTTTTAAACAATTCTCCCACTATTGGAAGCAGATGGTATTTTTTCTTTCTTTTTTTTTTTTTAATATATTTTATTGATTTTTCACAGAGAGGAAGGGAGAGGGATAGAGAGCTAGAAACATCGATGAGAGAGAAACATCGATCAGCTGCCTCCTGCACACCCCCCACTGGGGATGTGCCCGCAACCAAGGTACATGCCCTTGACCGGAATCGAACCCAGGACCCTTCAGTCCGCAGGCCGACGCTCTATCCACTGAGCCAAACCGGTTTCGGCAGGCCCTTTTTACGGGGGAACCCAGAGGTAACACAGGGAGGCCCAGGGTGGTTTTATTAGAGCCAGGCCACACTCTCATGGCCCTCACCAGCCCTGTGTCCCCTGGGACACTGGCCCTGCAGGGCTGCGGGACTCTGCGACTCAGGGGAGTCCCCGCAGCCCTGCGGGGCACCAGTTTTGATGCGTATCCCCACAGGCACTGTCACAGACTCTGACAGGAGGGAGGAGGGAGCTGGATACCCACACCCAGGACTTGGCAAATAGTGATATTAAAATATTTCTTCTTTTTTTTTTATTTAAAAAAATATTTTTATTGATTTTTTACAGAGAGGAAGGAAGAGGGACAGAGAGTTAGAAACATCGATGAGAGAGAAACATCGATCAGCTGCCTCCTGCACACCTCCTACTGGGGATGTGCCTGCAACCAAGGTACATGCCCTTGACCGGAATCGAACCTGGGACCTTTCAGTCCGCAGGCCGACGCTCTATCCACTGAGCCAAACCGGTTAGGGCTAAAATATTTCTTCTAATTAACTCCCTTTCAGTGTTCACAAATTTGTGCACTGGGCCACTAGTTTAAAAATAATAAATATTGATAAAAGAACATATATGCATAACCCATAGACATATATAAGAGTATGGTCAAGGCCAGAGTGGGGAGGGGGCTGGGGAATGAGTGGAGTTGGGCAAAGGCGGGGAGGGAGAATTTGGAACATAGGTAATAATATCAACAACAGAAAGAAAAAAAATAGTACCAGATCCAGGCAGGAGCAGCTCAGGAATGAACCCTGGACTTCATAGACAACTTAATGGGGTCACTTTCCTGAACAACTCTCTTAGCAATTTCCCTGTTACTTTTGTTTCCTGGGGCTTCTCATTTTAGCCTTCCAATCAGAAAACTGAGACTTTACTTACCCAGCTCTGCTGTGCACTCCTACATTTGGAGCCGAGCATCGAGAGAACAGAATTGGAACAAATGCAACACCAACCGTTTTGTCCTTCAGGTCTATAACTCCATCAATTGGAGAAAGTTCCCTCTTTCAGAGTTTTGGTTCCTGGGACCCAAGTAAATGGAAATTCTCACCAGGTCTTTTTTTGCAGGCTGTTCTCTTGTATAGAAAGCCCCTTTCTCCTTCTGGAAAGCTCTTTCGGTGTCTTTCAAACCCCAGTTTATCCATCACCACCTTTGAGAAGTCTTCTAGAGTCCCTAGAATTAACCATTCTCTCCTCTGAGCAATCTTTCTATCCTACTAATTTTTCTTTTCTTTTTTTAATCTTTATTGTCAAGAATATTACAGATGTCCTGCCTTTTTCCTCCTCCCCCCTCCCTCCCCACCATATTCCTAATGGTTCTTATCACACTATATCTGATGCATTTCTCATGGCCCCTGATAAACTGTCAGCTTTACAAAGACTGAAAGTTTACTGCTTTTTTATTATCTTCTAGTACAGGGGTTGACAAAAGTTGACATTCAATAAATGTTTCTTTAATTTCTTACATTCTCTCTACTTCTAATTTGCATCCTTTTATTTGGTACTAGAGGCCTGGTGCACGAAATTCGTGTGCGGGTACAGTCCCTAGGCCTGGCTTGCGATCGGGGCCATCTTCCCCATCTTTTATTATATAGAACTAGAGGCCCGGTGCACGAAATTTGTGCATGGGGGTGTGTGTCCCTCAGCCCAGCCTGCACCCTCTCCAACCTGGGACCCCTCGAGGGATGTCCGACTGCCCGTTTAGGCCCGATCGGGAGGGCAGTCGGACATCCCTCTCACAATCCAGGACTGCTGGCTCCCAACTGCTTCTGCCTGCCAGCCTGATTGATCACCCCCTAACCACTCCCCTGCCAGCCTGAGTGATGCCTAACTGCTCCCCTGCCAGCCTGTTTGCCCCTAACTGCCTTCCCCTGCAGGCCTGGTCACCCCTAACTGCCTTCCCCTGCAGGCCTGGTCACCTCTAACTGCCCTCCCCTGAAGGCCTGGTACCCCCCAACTGCTCTCCCCTGCAGGCCTGAGTCCCCCCCAACTACCCTTCCCTGCAGACCCAGTCACCCCTTACTTCCCTCCTCTGCCGGCCAGATCACCCCTAACTGCCCTCCTCTGCCGGCCAGATCACCCATAACTGCCCTCCCCTGCAGGCTTGATCGCCCCCAACTGCCCTCCCTTGCAGGCCTGGTTCCTCCCAACTGCCCTCCCCTGCTGGCCTGATCGCCCACAACTGCCCTCCCTTGTAGGCCTGGTTCCTCCCAACTGCCCTCCCCTGCTGGCCATCTTGTGGTGGCCATCTTGTGTCCACATGGGGGCAGGAACTTTGACCACACTGGGGCAGCCACCTTGTGTGTTGGAGTGTTGGTCAGTTTGCATATTACTCTTTTATTAGATAGGATAGAGGCCTGGTGCATGGCTGGGGGCCAGCTGGTTTGCCCTGAAGGGTGTCCCGGATCAGGGTGGAGGTTCCCTTGGGGCGTGGGGCGGCCTGGGTGAGAGGCCTGTGGTGATTTGCAGGCCGGCCATGTCCCCTGGCAACCCAAGCAGAGGCCCTGGTATCTGGGGTTTATTTATCTTCTACAATTAAAACTTTGTAGCCTGGAGCAGAGTCAAGCCTTCTGCTTGCTCCATTGTGGCAGCCATTTCTATTGGGATTTATGTATCTTCTATAAGTGAAACTTTGTAGCCTTAAGCGAGGCCTGGGCCGGCCAGGGTGTGCGGAAAGCTTAGCTTCCTCCATCGCCGGGGGCAACCCTAGCCTCCTGCTCTTTCCAGCTCCGTGGCTGCAGCCATTTCTGTTTGGATTTATGTATCTTCTATCATTGAAACTTTGTAGCCTTGAGTGGAGGCCTAGGCCGGCAAGGGCAGGTGGAAAGCTTGGCTTCCTCCGTTGCCGGGGAAACCCAAGCCTTCCTCCTGCTCTCTGTGGCTGTAGCCATCTTGGTTGGGTTTATTTGCATATTCACTCCTGATTGGCTTGTGGGCATGGCTTGGGGGCATGGCTTGTGGGTGTAGTGGAGTAATGGTTAATTTGCATATTACTCTTTTATTAGATAGGATAGAGGCCTGGTGCATGGGTGGGGGTCCCAGATCAGGGTGGGGGGAGCCCACTGGGGGATGGGGCTGCCAGGGTAGGGACCATGGGGTTTGCAGACCAGCCCTGCCCTCAATCAGGGTGGGGGTCCCTGCTGGGATGGGGTGGCCTGTGCGAGAGGCTGGGCCAGCCAAGCCCCCGGCTTCGTCAGGAAGGACATCCTGAAGATGTCCAGTCTAATTAGCATATTACCCATTTTTTAGTATAGAAAGGAAACTCATTAAGCTTGTTAGAATTGTGTATACAGTTCTAAAGGGAAATATCCATGTAAAATTTCAAAAAAAAGAATACTGTTCAAGAACAGTACTATTCCTGATTAAATGTGTGGTTTTATTATTTGGGGGGTTATTAATTGGAATGTAGTGTGAATAATTTTCATAATGTTGATATCTTTGCTCCAATATAGTTTGTCTTATGGGGTCAGGTATGATGCTAATGTTACATAGCAAAAACATATCTTTTTAATAAGCTGTTCCCTTCATCATGCATGCCTCCACATTTTTGTGATTGAGATAGATCCCTATTGTGGACTCTAAATATGACTTACACTTCTGGAACTTGCGAGCACCTACCAGGCACAATGTTAGATTGAAAACCCCACTTGCTTTTGCAGTGCAGATTAGTTACAGTCATTAAGGGGAGAGTCTCCTACTTGATCTTGTGGCATCAAAAATTCTAATATGATAGCAAGATGAGAAAGTAAAGCAGGAAATCCCGAAGTTTTTGAAATGAGGAGAAACTACCTTTTCTCATTCTAAAATATTGGGATTGCCCAATGGAGAAGTTGAGTCTCAGGTGAGGCAGGTCAGCACATGTTAGCTCGCTCACTGTGCTGACCAGTGTTCCCTGGGAATTATAGAAAGTGAGGAAGGAGGAGTGCGTGTCTGAGGCGCTGAACTTATGATCCACCAATTAAGGTTTTAAAGTTCAGGTGATCATGGCAGTTTTTGGAGCACACCTGGAACAATGCTTTTCTTTCAACTCTAAGTTAGAATTTGTGATTATTTAGATAAAAGCTGCTTTGAGCTGACATTGAGTCATAGGTGGAGGAAAATAAGAAAATTTGCCAAAACAACAAAAGATGTAAAAATGTTGTAGGATACATGTTTAACTCATAGAACACATTCAAAAAATAAAACTAGCATTTCCCATTTCAGTAACATAACATTTATGTTCGCAAACTGAAAAATACTACCTAAATAGAGTCCTCTTTCTCCCTTTCCCTCAAAAAGCCCCAAACAAAAAAAAATCTAAGAACCATTTTCATGTATTTCTGCCATATTTTTAAAAAGCTTTTTTGTTGCCCTAGCCAGTTTGGCTCAGTGGACCGAGTGTCAGCCTGTGGACTGAAGGGTCCCGGGTTTGATTCTGGTCAAGGGCACATGCCTGGGTTGTGGGCTCGGTCCCCAGTGGGGTGTGCAGGAGGCAGCCGATCAATGATTGTCTCTCATCATTGATGTTTCCATCTCTCTCTCCCTCTCCCTTCCTCTCTGAAATAAATAGAAATGTGTTTAAAAGAAAAAAGCTTTTTTTGCAAATATTTATGATGACCCTGTATAAAATGTTGGGTCCTGCTTTTAATATTCATTGTAAGTACTTGGAAGGGATGACATTTGTTTTTAGGCAGAAAATCCTGGTCTTTGTGCTGGTTCTTTAAAAATTCTAACAGCTTTGAAGAATACTTAAAGCGGGTAAAAGTATAATGTACATTGCCCAGACATTCAGTCTGTCACTCAATAATCACTGGGCTCCCACTGGGCGATGGGCATTGTGAGAGGCATGGAGGATACAAAGATCAAAACAATCCAGTTCTTGCCCACCTGGCGTGGCTCAGTGATTGAGCGTTGACCTGTGAACCAGGAGGTCGCGGTTCAATTCCCGGTCAGAGCACATCCTCGGGTTGTGGGCTCGATCCTCAGTGTGGGGCCTGCAGAAGGCAGCTGATCAATGATTCTCTCTCATCATTGATGTTTCTATCTCTCTCTCTCTCCATCTCTCTTCCTCTCTAAAAAAAAAAAAAGTATTAAAAAACAACCACAACAAAAATCCAGTTCTTCCCTCCAGGAGCTGGCCTTTGGGTGGGAACAGAAACCAAGACATGCAGTGCACTTAAGAACTGAAACAGAGGTGCCAGCAGAGAGCTAGGGGAAGGAAGAACGACTCATTTTACTTGAAGAAGTCAGGAAAGGCTTAAAAAATGGGATGAGATTTGAGCTGAGTCTCAAAAGTGAGGAGAGCACATTTATTACAGGAGGGCTGGTCGAGATCTGAGACAGTTTTGTGTAGCATGCATATTGGCCATTGGGAGACAAAGACTTAACAGTTTGGGACCTGTCTATGAAAGTCCTTGATACCATGGGAAAGAGTTGGGGTTTTATTTATTGTTTCAGTAAGCCCAGCCAAGATTAACAAACAAGGGAGAGTTGATGGATGGTTGCTTGGAGACAGAGCAGAGTTGAGATGAATAGCATGGAGGCAGGCAGGGCTGCAAGTCAGAAGAAAGGTTTCTGGGAACTTTCCACAGGTGAAGTGATAAATTTGGAATACTCAGATGTGGCGACAGGTGGAGGTCACAGAGAGGGAAGAGTAGGAGTCAACTAGATATTAGGTTGGAAGCCTCCGTAGATGGTGACGCCACTATGGGAAACAGAGAACAGGAAATGGAAGAGGGTGTGGGCAGGCCGTCTCCTGGCCTCCTCCCATGCCTGGCTAACTTCTATTCTCCTTTGGAGATCCAGCTCTCCTAGGAAGCCTTCCCGCCCCCTCTGCTGGGGGTGCTGCTGTTGTGAATTTGAAAACCCCCATGCTCACTCCATCGCAATACTTTACAGATTTTGTAATTACTCATCCCTCCTACTTGGGCAGGAGGAAATCAAAGCTCTGCACCTGCCCAGGGGAGGAAAAGGAGTGCGAGACTCAAATCGGAGTCTCCCTTCCCTAGCGCCCCCCTCCCCCCCCCCCCCCCCCCCCCGTCTCTACTTAAGGAGGATGAAGCCTGGCAGTGAGCACCATTTTCCCAGCACACCACACAGTGTCAGGCTTTCTGGATGATGGATTGAAATATGTCACCAGCCACCCCTAATGCTGCTTGTGTGCTCGTTTGTTGGGAACCTAGTACCTCTGTGAAGTGGCAGCGAGGAGACTGTGCTCACCATAGCCAAAGAAAAGCCCTAAGAAGGAGTTCAGACTGTGAACAACCATCATATTCATTTGAAGGTGACGGGGCAGGGTGGTTCTGTGGTGCAGTGTAAAATTAAGAGGCATATCTCTTAGTAAGCTAGTGTGGTGGACAGGGTTTGTCAATAAGGCAGATCAGATTCTGATTTGATTGGCAGCCTGTCAATGAAGCAGACACACTGCACAGTTGGACATGGAAGATGAAGATACAACAATGTGTTCCCGCAGCAGATGGGAGGGGCCTACTAAACTGCTTTACTCCAGAACTTGGTTTCTTCAGACCAAGACATATTCTCAAGTAGAAAACTGCCATTTAGTTCCCCACCTCCTGACCACCTCTTGCACCCTCTCACAATCCGGGACCCCTTGGGGGATGTTGGACTGCTGGTTTAGGCCCGATTCCCGCAGGCCAGGCTGAGGGACCCCACCGGTGCATGAATCTGTGCACCAGGCCTCCAGTATGCATATAAGAGCTTTGGTTAATCTCTTCCTGCCCTCCCCTTCTCCCCTTCCCTATGAGATTCATCAGTCTGTTCCATATTTCCATGCCTGCGTGTTGAGCGTCTGCCCACTGATGGTCAGTGGGCATCATAGCTACCAGTCGCATGGTTGGACACTTAGCATATAAGCCTTTTATATATATAGTTATATATATAGGGGGAGAGAGAAACATGGATGTGAAAGAGAAACATAGACCTGCTGCCTCCTGTACCACTCCGACTGGAGATTGAACCCACAACCTGGGCTGGGCACCTGCCCTGACCGGGAATCGAACCTGTGACTTTTTGGTGCATAGGACAGCACTCCAACCAACCGAGAGCCACACCGGTCAGGGCCCGATGGTATGTTCTTTAAATAACATTTTTTAAATTGATTTCAGAGTGGAAAGAAGAGTGATAGAAACATCTATGATGAGAATCATTGATTGGCTGCCTCCTGCAAACCCCACACTGGGGATGGAGCCACAACGCGGACATATGCCCTGACTGGGAATTGAACTATGACCTCCTGGTTCATAGGTTGATTCTCAACCACTGAGCCATGCTGGCCTGGCCCAATGGTAAGTTTTGATGAGCATAAAATGGAGATAGGATGGGAAAAAATAGTGGTTCTGTGAAAATACCCCCTTTTCCCATTAGTGGCATGCTTATTCAGCCCTCATCTCTATATTCCAGTAAGTTACTTTGTTCTCACTGTTTAACAACAACAAAAAGAACATAAACATCCTTGCATACCTTATTCAATTGGAGAATTTTAATGATTTTCACATATCATTGTAAAACCAAGGACAATTTTATAACTCTTTTGTAGGGCAATCCGTCTTTAAGTAGGAACAAGTTACAAAAAAAAAAAAAATCCTAGTTTTCCCTTAAAGTCAAGTGTCTCGTGTTAAATAAACTTAAGTTAAAAAAACGTGAAAACTATCAGAATTTATGGTGAATAGTGGGGAAACTCCACCACCATTCTATATGCTTCTAAGATTTGGCTTATACATAAGATCCTTTTCTTTTATGAATGTTTCTACTATATACTCAAGAATACTTGAATTTTCTTATACATGCAAACACATAAACACACACGCCAAGAGAAACAGGACCTACTTATCAACTATACAAATCCTCTGATATGAGAGGGGGAGGAGTTCTGAGTAACTTACAGTGGTAAGGATTAAAAAAAAGACATTGTCTGTGCAGCACATATACTAAAATTGGAACGTTACAGAGAAGATTAGCATGGCCCTTGTGCAAGGATGACACGCAAATTCATGAAGTGTTCCATATTTTTTTAAAAAAAGACAATGTTTGTGGAAACTGCTTTGTGAATTTTATATAATGTTTAATTAGATATTTTCACATGGATTTAGACAGAGTACTGTTAAATTGTATTGCTAAAAGAAATTAGATATATAAGTAAAAGTGCCTTTTAAAAAATGTGGAACTCTTTTAAAAATTGAGGTATAATTGATATATAACATTAGTTTCAAATGTACATGATTCAATATTTTCATATATTGTGAAATGGTCACTACAATAAGTCTAGTTAAACTCCATCACCACATAGTTATAAAACTTTTCTTGTGATGAGAACTTTTAAGATTTACTCTTTCAGCAACTTTTAAATATATAATACAGTATTTACTATAGTCACTGTGCTGTGTATCACATCCCTCTGATTTAATTATTTTATAACTGGATGTTAGTGCCTTTTGACCCTCTTCACTCATGTTGTCCACAACCTACCTCCATCTCTGGCAGTCACCATTTCTTCTCTATAAGCTTGTTTTTGATTTTAAGATTTCACATGTAAGTGAAATCATATAGTAATTGTCTTTCTCTGACTTATATCACTTAGCAGCATAAAATCTTCAA
Source organism: Plecotus auritus (assembly GCF_963455305.1). NCBI lineage: Eukaryota > Metazoa > Chordata > Mammalia > Chiroptera > Vespertilionidae > Plecotus > Plecotus auritus. The sequence goes on from NC_137771.1 coordinate 104,809,225, forward strand.
ACTCCACCCATGTTGTTGTAAATAGCAATATTTCTTTCTTTTGTGGCTGAGCAATAGTCCAGTATGTGTATGTATATACTAGTTATTATGCACGCGTGTGTGCTCGTGGCACACACACACACACACACACACACTTTCTTTATCCATTCATCCACCTAGGATGCTTCCAAAAAGAGCTTTCTTAAACATTAGCATATATTCTCATACTTCTGTCTCAAAGCCATTCAAATTAATACACAACAGGTTATTGTTAATAATTATGAACATTTATTAGCTACCAAGAGTATATTGCAAAGGTTGCTATATAAAAACACAATTAGCAATAGTGTCCCTGCCATTGAGCTTACAATCTAAAATGAAATACAGTAAGAATTCTGTAAGCCTACCTTGAAATTTCCTAAACTTAGAAATGGCTTTTTTGGAAATAAGTAAGGCAAAATGACCTATGATTTCAGGTGCAATGTTAATAAGGCTTTGAACATGATCCAAAGAATGTTTAATTTGTATCCAGACATTTCCCCCAATTATATCAGGCTTGGGAAAAAAAAAAGAGCACTTAGAAATTTGGTAACAACAATGAATTTTAACTGCAAGTTAAAACTGCCTTGCTGGACTTTAAACAAAGAAATGCTTATTAGCCTGAGTTTTTTCACAGCTAGGAAAAGCTTCACAAAAATATTATGAATTACACCAAATTTGTCTTCTATTCCAATATAACTTTTCAACTTTTTCCTCCTTTCCTCCAATGATAGCCCTATAAGGGAAGAAAGTATTGTTTCTAGATGAAATACCCTAATAAGTTGAACTTACAGGAAACATTAATTCATGCTTTAAAAGAAGGAGCCAAAATAGTGCTGGGACCTCTGGCTACAGGACAGGCGGCCACATATGTGTGTAAACAAAGCAGCCCAGCTCAGTGCACACACCTTCACGGGATTCAGAATATAGGAAAAAGAAAAAGAATCTAGTTAATTGTTTGCTTTTCTGCTCCATATTTCTGGTGTAGGCATATTTTAGAATTTAACATCAAGACCCTACACTGCAAACCCTGCAAAACATACTCTTTTACCTCTATCCATAGTATATATGTATTAATAAATACCCTTCAAGGTTTTCATTGCTGGTCATAAATCAGCTGACAAAGGCACACTGAAGGGATTTTGATTCTTACTGTCAAATGCAGACTTTTAAACTTCTGAACACGTGCAGGCATAATCTATATATTTAATTATTTTCAATCATTTGTAGTTCTTTGAACTCTAGAAGAACACTAAAAGTAAGTTATTGGTTGTAAGTTATCTGAAACCTGAAATGGAATTTGCCCTGTAACATGCATACACAAACTTTTCAATACAAATATTTTAATGGCAGAGTGATAGCATTGTGAGGTGATATTTTTTAATGGCAAAACAGTATTTCAGCATTTTTGTAAAAAACAATAACTTTCCCCTTAGAAGTCCATCTTGCCACCTTTCTTTTAAATGACAACACAGCAGAAACATGTAAATAATGTTCACAACTAAATGCTTTGCATATAAGTTTATCAAGAAAGAATGGTCCAGAAACTTCAGAATGAAACCTTTTATGAAATAGAATAACTCACTACTTTTGACCTAAAATTGACACTTAAACATCCCTCTTCTAATTTAAGTGCCATTTATATGTCTTAAAGCAAAGCAAATCAATTGTGAGATTTGAAATGAAAAACTTGAAACACGTATCAACATGATTCTCTTCTAGTAAGATGGTAGAAATTAATTTTAATGTGTTTCCCAAAAAGGGAGAAAACAAATTTTAAAAATATAATCATAGATGTGGTAAATGATTCTGAGTTTATAAATCTCAACCAATACACTTGTTTTTAGTTAGTACTATACAGAACAGCTAGAATTCCTGATTAGTATATGTTTTTCTAAGGCAGGGCAAGGTAATGTACAAAGCATAGATATTAACTTGGTTATAAAGGCAATATGACCAAAATGTGATTATAAAGGCAATATGACCAAACACATTCACTTTTTTTTTAAAGTGATACATTTCAAGCTACATAAAATTTAATTTCATGTCCTATTCTAGGACTACATCTTTGATATTAGGCTTAGAAGCAAAACTGCTGTAATTACAACAGAAAAAAACTTTCGTTTTCCAATACGGCAAAGTGTATTGTATTTTCAAATACAGAGAATATAATTTTTTGCACAAAATTTAAAAAGGCGAACTATTTAGCCAGCTATAACTACTGTTAATTGTATGAAGGAAGAAGTTCACAAGGAGAATAAAATATAAAGCTAAGCATAATTTTAAAAAACTAAGCATAATTATTGCATTTTACAACAAAAAGTCCAAGTAGTTCTTAATACACTTGTTTTGTGTTAGTAATGTGTATATTCATTTTATAGGTACCAGTTTGATAAGCATACTAAAATTCCATGAGATTTTTCTTGGTTATTTTTCTTCCTATATCCTCCCTAAAAGCAGTTGAAATTAACTTTCTTTTTAGTACAAAGTAAAATAATGTTTATATTCTTTAATCTGAGTCATGTAAAAGGTGACTCCTTACTTTCATTTTTAAAAGTTGTATTTAATTTTGGGGACCTAAATTAAAATTTAACATTTAACCATATAGTTTTTGCTATTAAATATAGTCTACTTTTTAACAAATTGAAAAGGGTTATTGACAAAGACAAATCTTTATTTCATCTGTGTTTTAAATATGATCACAAACTTTTTTCTTTTTTAATGAGACAAAGGAGATGAAGAAAATGTTCATCTAGGTCCTCTTTACTCAACTGCTTTGAGGGACAAGTTTAAATAAGGATGGGTCACGTCAATAATGTTGTTACTCTCTTATCTTTGCAGAAAAGAGAAAAAAAAATAAAACAAAGGAAGTTATTTCCTTCCTAAGGTCTCAGCTAGTTTCTTAAGTCTTTTCTTCAGCTCCAACGGGAATTTCTCATAGCACTTTTTACAGACTGGCTTCATATCGAACTCCACAAATTTATTCCTAAAGATAATGATAAAAAAATTAGTGGAAATATATTGAACATAAACACATAAATAATGTGAAATAATTTTATTGAAGTAAATAAAGATACTATATGATGACATGTTAGCAAAACAACTATAATTCTAATCTCAATTCCTATCATGTGGTAGATGTAAAAATTCATAATATTTGAAAAAACTTTCCTATAAATTGATCCTATGCATTAAGCTATGTAATATAGAATGTGTACTACAGTGTAGTCAGTGCTAAGTGTTCAGGAAATGAGGTGTAAATAGAATTAGGGAAGTAAAGTCAGTCATATTTTAAATACCATGAGAACACTTTTAAAATTAGGTAGCAATAAGGTTTTGTCTTTCCTGGTAAAAAAAGGTTTGCCCTCCCCCCCGCCCCCCCAAAAAAAAATCATCTGAAATAAATCTTACATCAGAATGGGCTATTTTGGTTGGTTGGTTAACAGAAAAGCTGATAGGGCAGATACAGTAAGGTTTCAATCCCTCTTCACGAGCACAAGTGAACCAGACTCCCTGGATGGAGAACTCAGGTCTTCTCTTTAAAAGCTAGAGCAGTAACCTTGCTGGCATGGCTCAGTGGTTGAGTGTTGACCTATGAACCAGGAGATCATGGTTTGATTCCTGGTCAGGGCACATGACTAGGTTGCAGGCTCGATTCCCAGTTTGGGGCGTGCAGGAGGCAGCCAATCAATGATTCTCTCTCATCATTTGATGTTTCTCTCTCTCCTTTCCTCTCTGAAATCAATAAAAAAAATATATATATTAAAAAAAAAAAGCTAGAGCAGTACACATTGTTAATTTATTTGTAAAACAGTTCTGGAGAGGACAGTTTTCACATGGCCTCCTATCTGCAATAGTGTGCTAACTTGTAATTATAATAGCTTATTACTGTTGAAATCAGGGTCCGTCATTGTGAATCGAGTAAATACACAGCTTTATCTTGTTCATTTTCTGTGAAATTATATTTAAGAAGCATTTCTGGAACAAGCCTGGCAGTACACTGTCATCTATGACAAATGATTAAATCAGCTAACACCTTTTATTTTAAAGCTCCATATGGGAATTATTTTCTAGCTGTTTTTTCAGAGATGCTAATTCGAATGTTATATTTCAATTGTCAGTTTGATTTAAACTATTGAGCTAAAACATTTCTCCCAAAGACTTTTTAGAAAGAAGCTATTAAAACTGCCATTCTTTTTCTTCTTCTTTTTTTTTTTTTAATATTTTTATTGATTTCAGAGAGGAAGGGAGACGGAGAGAGAGAAACATCAATGATGAGGGAGAGGCATTGATCGGCTGCCTCCTGCATGCTCCCACTGGGGTGAGCCTGCAACCTGGGCATGTGCCCTGACCTGGAATTGAACTGTGACCTCCTGGTTCAGAGGTAGACGCTCAACCACTGAGCAACACCAGCTAGGCCATTCTTTTTTTAAATTGAAGGAAATTATTACTGCTTTCGGAGATACTGCTAAGCAAACCTTCCATTTTTTTTTTAAAGTAATAGTTTATGGATTTTCAGAAAGAGAGAAAGGGAGAGAAACATTGTGTGAGAGTGCAATATCAATCAGCTGCCTCCTACACACGCCCCACTCTGCATGGAGCTCACATGTGCCCTGACCAGGAATTGAACTGGCGACCTTTTGGTGCATGGGACGATACCCAACCCATCGAGCCACACTGGCCAGGGCCACTCCATTGTTTTAATCTCATATTTGAATTTTAACTCCTCTTTATACAAAGAAACATGAAAACTTGAAAAAATGAAGAACTTAAAACACAATGGTACCCATAAAGGAAACATGGAATAATTATGCTAACAATTCAACAGAATTTCAAATGGAAATATTTCTCATAAAAATCAGAAACAGAGTTTAGAAACATCAAGAAAAAGAATTCATTAACAGTAGCATATGGGCATCATATGAAAGCACACATACCAGGTGGGACAAAAGGAGGTTTACAGCTGTGAGCAACAAAAAGAGTTTATTCTTGTATTATTATTTACTAGAGGCCCGGTGCATGAAATTCATGCATGGGAAGAGGGTCCCCTCAGCTTGGTCTGCACTCTCTCTAATCTGGGATCCCTCACGACCTCTGGCTCCTAACCGCTCACCTGCCTGCCGGCCTGATCCCCCTAACTGCTCTCCCCTGCTGGCCTTATCCCCCTAACTGCTCTCCCTTGCCTGCCTGATCGCCTCTAACCTCCTCTGCCGTGGCCCCGCCAATATGGCTTTGTCCGGAAGGACATCCAGAAGGTTGTCCAGAAGATGTTCAGTCTAATTAGCATATTACCCTTTTATTAGTATAGATTATTATATTTTCCATACGAACAACTATAAACCTACTTTTGCCCCACCCTGTACATACACCAAAGATAGTACATATCTTATTATGTACATTATGTGGCATTTGCTTAGATCTGAAACACACTGAAAGAACTTAATTTATTACAGAACTTAGAACATGAGACTCGGACTCTATCAATTAAGTAAATTTAGGCAAAGAAACCCCAAACCAGGATTTTAAAAGCTACAATTATCAGACAAAAGTACTTAAAAAAACTTTTCCAGTATCAAGAGATGGAAATTCTTCCCTTTGAATCAATTAAACAAAAAGAGAGAGAAATCCATCCCATATTGTAATTTAAAAAAAGAGATGAGGGAATTTACAGATTAAGGTAAATAAGGGAAGTACAAGCTGGTATTAAGTGTGAGCCTTATTAATTTAAGCTCTATAATTTTAAGAATTATATAAAAGGACCAACTCTACACAGGACAGATACTTGTATTTTACTCTCTAGCATTTACAATACACACCAAAAAGAAATTAAAATGTAAAAGATAAAAACATATTCCAAAGGATTAAGAAAAGAAGAAAGTTGTGAAAATGACAGAAGGGATAGAAAGTTTACAGACAGACAGGCTTTTTCTTTTTCTGCTTGACCTTATCCTTTGCTTCTCTCTCCCGTTTGGCAAGTCGCCTCTTAAATTCTTCTGGCATTTTCTCATAACAGTGTTTGCAGACTGGTTTTAGATCAATTTCAACAAACTTATCCCTTTGAGCAGGACAAAGAAGGAATAGAAGAAAGAACAGGGAACAATTAAAGTAAGAACTTTTACTTTCAGAAAGCCTGAGTAGAAAGAAGAAAAAAGGAATCAAATAATTGTTTTTAAAAATTCTATTGTTTTAAAAAATGTTACCCCAAAGTTTTCAGTGTTAGGATTCACACTGGATCAAAATGTATACTTACTTGAGTGTTAATTTAGTGTTGCAGGTAGAACAGGCAAAACAGTTCACACACCAGGCCTTGTTAAGAGCGGAGACCACTAGAGAAAGAGAAAAGAAATCTGGTGACATACTGGTATGGGAAGTGGGGGAGCTTAAATTTTCAAATCTAAAACAGAATTAAGGTTATTTCAAGACACCTGGAAGAGGTTCTCAAGAGGTTTGCTTGCAAAAGAACCACATAGCTAAAAACTTTAGTATCGTTAATTAATGTCTATCGAATCAATCAATTTTTTAAAATATATATATATATATATTATTAATTTTTTTACAGAGAGGAAGGGAGAGGGATAGAGAGTTAGAAACACTGATCAGCTGCCTCCTACACACCCCCTACTGGCGATGTGCCCGCAACCAAGGTACATGCCCTTGACTGGAATCGAATCCGGGACCCTTCAGTTCACAGGCTGATGCTCTCTCTACTGAGCCAAACCGGTCAGGGGTAATCAATCAATTTTATTAATTTATTTTTTCACATTAAAAACATACAAACTGAATATCTGTCTTCCATGACTGTAGGCTTCATCTTAGGAAAGATCATAATTGCCCTTTCCTTTTTCTTTCTTTTCTTAAAAAAAAAAAAAAATCCTATATAATAAAGAGGTAATATGCAAATTGACCATCAGACCAACACACAAGATGGCCAGCAGGGGAGGGCAGTTGTGGGAGACCAGGCCTGCAGGGGAGAGCAGTTAGGGGAGACCAGGCCGGCAGGGGAGGGCTGTTAGGGGCAACTGGGCCAGCAGGGGAGGGCTGTTAAGGGTGACCAGGCTGGCAAGGAAGCCTCCGGAGGTTAGGGGTGACCAGGCCAGCAGGGGAGGGCAGTTGGGGGGGACCAGACCTGCAGGGGAGAGCAGTTAGGGGCAACCAGGCCAGCAGGGGAGGGCAGTCAGGGGCAATTGGGCCGGCAGGGGAGGGCTGTTAAGGGCAACCAGGCTGGCAATGGAGGGAGGTTAGGGGTAACCAGGCCAGCAGGGGAAGGCAGTTAGGGGTGACCGGGCCATCAGGGAAGGGCAGTTGGGGGTGACCAGGCCTGCAGGGGAGGACAATTAGGGGCGACCAGGCCAGCAGAGGAGGGCAGTTAGGGGTGATCAGGCCGGCAGGGAAGGGCAGTTAGGGGCAACCGGGCTGGCAGGGGAGCAGTTGGGCATCGATCAGGCTGGCAGGGGAGTGGTTAGGGGGTGATCAGGCAAGCAGGCAGGCGAGCGGTTGGGAGCCAGCAGTCCTGGATTGTGAGAGGGATCGGGCCTAAACGGACAGTCGGACATCCCTTGAGGGGTCCCAGATTGGAGGGTGCAGGCTGGACTGAGGGACACCCCCTCCCCCCTGCACAAATTTCATGCACTGGGCCTCTAGTGTATGTGTGTGTGTGTGTGTGTGTGTGTGTGTATGTATGTATATATATATATATATTTTTTCTTTTTCTTTTTTTCCCCCTGGAGAGGAAGGGAGAGGGAGAGAGAAACATCAATGATGAGAGAGAATCAATGATTGGGTGTCTCCTGCACGCCCCCTACTGGGGATCAAGCTCACAACCCAGGCATGTGCCCTGACTGGGAATTGAACTGTGGCCTCCTGGTTCATAGGTTGATGCTCAACTACTGAGCCACGCCAACCAGGCTCTTTTTTTGGTGTGTGTGTTTTTTCATCCTCACCAGAGAAGTGACGATATTTTTTTCCATTGACTTTTTTTTTTAGAAAAAGAGAGAATGGAAGGGAGGGGAAAGGTTGAGAGAGAAAAAGGACAGAAACATTGATGTGTGAGAGAGAAACTGACTGGTTGCCTCCAACACATGCCCTGAATGGAGATGCGGATCAAACCTGCAACCCAGGTACGCAACCTAGACCGGGAATAGAACCCTAGACCATCCGGTGTACAGGCTGATGGTCTAACCACTAAACCATGCCAGCCAGGGCTATTATTGCCCTTTTTTAACTTGTATTTTTAAAGAATATACATAGAAATCTACTTTTTCTTTCTGTATTGAAACTTTATGAGTTAATTTTTACTACTCTGTGTCTCTTGAAAATGCTTGACTGAGTTTCACTTATTAGAAGACCATTCACTGCCGAAACCGGTTTGGCTCAGTGGATAGAGCGTCGGCCTGAGGACTGAGGGGTCCCGGGTTCGATTCCGGTCAAGGGCATGTACCTTGGTTGCGGGCACATCCCCAGTAGGAGGTGTGCAGGAGGCAGCTGATCGATGTTTCTTTCTCATCGATGTTTCTAGCTCTCTATCCCTCTCCCTTCCTCTCTGTAAAATATCAATAAAATATATTTAAAAAAAAAAAATTAAAAAAAAAAAAAAGAAGACCATTCACTGAAGGCATGAATTTAGGAAATTGCACATCAACCTTTATTTATAGTTAAATATCTTTTTTTTCCTCTTGAGTATCCTATGAGGCATATACAGTAAATGGTATGTACCACATCTTCACAACAAAGCTTAAGTCCTCTCACTCCTGTGGACAATGCAGTGTGTACATAACATGCATTATTACATCACTCAGATGAGCTTTTTGCACATAATGCTTGCCTACCAGTACACTTTCCACTACTTTTCTACCCCTATTGCCACTGATCTAACAAAGAAATATGGACTAGAGAAGTAATTAAAGAAAAAAACCCAGACATTAATGTATTCACCTACAGCAGTGTTTCTTTTAAAGCTAAGAGCTTCCTTTGACAGCTTCTTTCATCTGGTAACAATCCCATGTAGGAAGAACTTTTATTTTCAATGGCACTAAGATTACTTTCTTGAACTAATCCTTTTGCAAACCACATATGTGCATTATTTCAGCAAGTATGCCAAGTTAGGTTCTCTGCCAAGAACCATGAAGCATGCTGAAAACATGTTTAAAACCTTGACAATAAGTGTCTGGCAGAACTGTGCTAGCAACTATTACCAAACACAGCTGCTTTCAGTTCTAGCCCATCAGCTGTGCCCAATTACCCCAGTACAAGTCCTAGAAATGTCTATAGGTAACTGCCAGGTTTTAGCATCTGCAAGGTTAAAGTGAGTCTTCCTAACTACCATGCAAATTAAACTGTTCTTAATAAACACTGCTCTACAGCTTCCAAGTTATATAGTCCTAGGGAAAGAAAAGAGACATAGGTTTCAGGGTTGGCCATAAATGCTTTCTGCACTTCCTAGTGTAACAACCCTGCGGCATTAGCCTAAAGTATTATCATAAATGAGTAACAAATCCAACTCTTAGGCCATTATCATCTCACTACTATAAATTACTTGGGAAATATGCCAAAGAAAGAGAAAAAGTAACTGACAACAATCACATTCCAAATTATAGCAATCAACTTCTTTCAATTTTCACAATTTTCAAGTGTTTTTGTGTCAAAATGGTGGCATATAAAATTCCTATAGTTACTTACCATCACCTTCTATAACACGGTTGCAGTGGAAACAAACATCACCAAATAGCTGAAAAATGAAAAAGAGGTAAAAATTCAAGATGTGTTAGAACTAAGTTTTAAAACACCAAACATTTAACAAAATTTGGTTCTTTCTATTACTTAAAAACAAATAGCTGAATACCTAAGTCCAGATTTTACCATTACTAGAGAAGATGAGTAGCAGTTCATGGACTAATTTTTACTTATGATGAAAATAATGTACTTTTCATCACTATCAAAACCAAAAAAATCTCTGGAGATGTTCCATATTTAAGGAAGCTAAATGAACATGACAACCCAAGACTGGGTACAGTATTGAAGTGGAAAAATTTTTTTCTAAGTGATTTCTTTGTAACTAAAATATTGACAAGCTTAAATTCATAAAAGTATATCTAGTATTCATGAGTATAAATAATACCTGGTTATAGTGGGTTTCACAATATGCAAGGCCCTTCCTTTCATAATGGCGATGTCCAAGAAATGGTTTTTCACACTTGGCACAAACAAAATGCTGAAAAAAAATTGCTACAGTTCATTTATGAATTGCTATATTTTACTTATTAAATGAAATAAAACTCCAAAGTTACACTATCATCAAAGATGATACATGCAGGCTTGAGGCAGCCGTTTCATAGGGCCATGGGTTCTCCTGTAGCCCTTTCATTTTTATTTCAGGTGTCTGACAAGTTACTCTAAGACCCAGCCTATTCAAACATTACACAATGAGAAAACAGGTGAACGTCTGAGAGGCATCTGTAAGCAAGGGCTGCTGCTGGAGACGGACCATGACACTTTCTGCCTCAACAAGATTTTTTATCATAAACAAATTGAGAGACAAAAATCACATAATCATATCAATCGATGCAGAAAAAGAATTTGACAAAATCCAACACCCTTTCTTGATAAAAACTCTCAGCAAAGTGGGAATAGAGGGATCATACCTCAACATAATAAAAGCCTTATATGACAAACCTACAGCCAACATCATACTCAATGGGCAAAAACTAAAACCATTTTCCCTAAGAACAGGAACAAGACAGGGATACCCACTCTCACCACTCCTGTTCGACATAATACTGGAAGTGCTGGCCATAGTGATCAGACAAGAAGAAGAAATAAAAGGCATCCAAATTGGAAAAGAAGCAGTAAAACTGTCCTTATTTGCAGAATGCATGATACTATACATAGAAAACCCCAAAGACTCCATCAAAAAACTACTAGACTTAATAAATGAATTCGGCAACGTAGCAGGATACAAAATTAAGAAAGCCAGAAATCTATGGCTTTTTTACACACCAATAATGAACTCACAGAAAGAGAAACTAAAAAAACGATCCCACTTACCATTGCACCACAAAAATTAAGATACCTAGGAAAAAACTTAACCAAGGAGATAAAAGAACTGTACTCGAAAAACTACAGGACATTGAAAAAAGATAGAGGAAGACATAAACAAATGGAACAACATACCGTGTTCATGGATTGGTAGAATCCACATAATTAAAATGTCCATACTACCCAAAACAATTTATAGATTCAATGCAATCTCCATTAAAATACCAATGGCATATTTCACAGACCTAGAACAAACTCTCCAAAAATTCATCTGGAATAAAAAAAGACCCCAAATAGCCACAGCAATCCTGAGAAAGGAGAACAAAGTTGGAGGGATCACAATACCAGATATCAAGAGCATACAATGGAGTCAAGACAGTCTCTTCAATAAATGGTGCTGGGAAAATTGGTCAGATACATGCAAAAAAATGAAACCAGACCACCAAATTACACCACACACAAAAATAAACTCAAAATGGTTAAAGGACTTAAATGTGAGATGGGAACCATACAAATCTTGTAAGACTCCATAGGCAGCAAAATATCAGACATATGTTGTAGCACTATCTTTACCGATACAGCTCCTAGAGCAATGGAAACTAAGGAGAAAATAAACAAATGGGACTACATCAAAATAAAAAGCTTCTGCAAAAAGAAACCATCAACAAAACAGCAAGAAAGCCCACTGCATGGGAGAACATATTTGCCAATGCTATCTCAGATAAGAGTTTAACCTCCAAAATTTACAGGAAAGTCATACAACGTAACAAAAGGAAGATAATCCACTCAAAAAATGGGCAAAGGACCTAAATAGACACCTTTCGAAAGAGGACATACAGAAGGCCAAGAAACATATGAAAAATGCTCAAAGTCACTAATCATCCGAGAGATGCAAATCAAAACAACAATGAGATACCATTTCACACCTGTCAGAATGGCTATCATCAACAAATCAACAAACGACAAGTGCTGGCAAGGATGTGGAGAAAAAGGAACCCTCTTTGCACTGCTGGTGGGAATGCAGAATGGTGCAGCAACTGTGAAGACAGTATGGCGTTTCCTCAAAAAATTAAAAATGGAACTCTCATTTCATCCACTTCTAGGACTATATCCCAAGAAATCAGAAATACCAATCAGAAAGGATATATGCACCCCTATTTTCATAGCAGCACAATTCACCATAGCTAAGATTTGGAAACAGCCTAAGTGCCCATCAGCAGATGAGTGGATTAAAAAACTGTGGTACATCTACACAATGGAATATTATGCTGCTATAAAAAAGAAGGAACTTTTATCATTTGCAACAGCATCGATGGAACTGGAGAGCATTATGCTAAGCAAAACAAGCCAGTTGGAGAAAGACAAATATAACATGATCTCACTCATATGTGGGATATAATGAACATAAACTGATGAACAAAAATAGATCCAGATACAAGGTAACACTGAACAGACCGTCCAACCTCAGAGAGAAGGCAGGGGAAGGGGGGAGATTAGAGATCAACCAAAGGACTTGTATGCATGCTTATTAGCATAACCAATGAACACAGACACTGGGGCAGTGGGGGCTTGTCCTGAGGGATGGGAGTGGCAAGGGGCGGGGGGTCAATTGGGGAAAAAGAAGGCTATATAGAATGACAACAGGAAACCAAGATGGTGGCATAGGTAAGCACCTAAACTGCTGCCTCACACAACAATTTCAAAACTACAACTAAAAGACAGAACGGACATCATTCAGAACCACAGGAAGGCTGGCTGAGTGGAAAATCTACAACTAGAAGGAAAGAGGAAAGCACATTGAAAATCAGAGGAGCAGCAAAGGGCTGAGGTACGGAGACGTGCACAGAGAGAAAGGGCGACTGAGTGCCTGGCTGACTTTCTCTGGAGGGAGGGGGAAGGAAGCCCCTGACTGCACTGAAACCCAGTTCCGGGCAAAACCCCATGGACCCAGGCTCATACAGGGGGAGTCTGGACTGTCAGGTAGAGAGAAAGGCACACGGAGACTTGGAGACCCGGGGGAGCCGCGGCGGGTCTGGAGGCGCACGTGCACGCACGCAAGTGTTCACAGAGAAAGCTGAATGTGGAGGTTGCTGCAGGCATTCCCTAGTGGAAGGGAGTCGGAAGCTCCGGACTGCACTGAACCCCAGTTCCGGGCGAGCCCCTGGGGACCCATGCTCTTAGGGGGAATCTGGACTGTCAGGCAGAAACTCAGGGGAGTCGCGGAAGGTAGAGGTCTGGAGGCACACGCGCAAGGGCAGGGCTGACGGGAAGCCAAGACTGTCTGCTCCGCCCTGAGACTCTGCCCCATCCGAGCTGAGCACAGAGGCTTTTGCAAGTCTAATCCTATAAGGCTGTCTCCAGCACCGAACTTCTTCCAGCGTAGAAACAGCTGATCCTCACAGCCAACTGGCCTGGAGGTCAATTCCTCCCAGTGATACCAACAACAATCAAGACTTAACTACAACAAGGCTGTACACACAGTCCACAAAGGGGTACACCAAGAGTGTCCACCTCAGGTTAACTGGGGAGGCCGACCCACTGGACCATATAGGAAACCTAGCACACAAAGCTACCCTACCAACTCAGGAAAGCAACAAAAATGTGGAGGCAAAGAAACAGATCATAAACGAAAGAAATGGAGGAAAACAAATGACTGGATATAGAATTCAAAACCACGGTTATAAGACTTTTCAAGAATATCCTAGAAAAGGCCAATAAATTTAGCGAGACCCTCGAGGATATAAAAAAGGACCAACTAGAAATTAAACATACACTGACTGAAATAAAAAATATTATACAGAGACCCAACAGCAGACTAGAGGAACACAAGAATTAAGTCAAAAGATTTGAAAAACAAAGAAGCAAAAAACACTCAACCGAAAAAGCAAAAAGAAAAAAGAATCCAAAAATTTGAAGATAGTGTAAGAAGCCTCTGGGACAACTTCAACTGTACCAACATCCAAATTATGGGGGTGCCAGAAGAAGAGAGAGAGAAAGATACTGAAAACCTATTTGAAGAAATAATGACTGAAAACTTCCCCCACCTGGTGAAAGAAATAGACTTACAAGTCCAGGAAGCGCACAGAACCCCAAACCAAAGGAATCCAAAGAGGACCACTCCAAGACACATCATAATTAAAATGCCAAGAGCAAAAGACAAAGAGAGAATATTAAAAGCAGCAAGAGAAAAACAGTTAATTACCTACAAGGGAGCACCCATACGATTGTCAGCTGATTTCTCAACAGAAACTATGCAGGGCAGATGTGAGTGGCAAGAAATATTCAAAGTGATGAAAAGCAAGAACCTACAACCAAGATTACTCTACCCAGCAAAGTTATGATTCAGAATGGAAGGTCAGATAAAGAGCTTCACAGATAAGAAAAAGCTAAAGGAGTTCATCACCACCAAACCAGTATTATATGAAATGCTGAAAGGTATTCTTGAAGAAGAGGAAGAAAAAAGTAAAGATAAAAATTATGAACAACAAATACATACCTATCAACAAGTGAACCTAAAAATCAAGTGAATTAAAAATCTGAGGAACAAAATAAACTGGTGAATATAATAGAATCAGTGGCATAGAAAGGGAGTGGACTGATAATTCTCAGGGGGAAAGTGTATGGGGGGTGCGGGAAGAGACTGGACAAAAATCATACACCTATGGATGAGGACAGTGGAGGGGGAGGTAAGGGTAGTGGGTGGGGTGGGAACCGGGTGGAGGGGAGCTATGGGGGGAAAAAGGAGAAACAATTGTAATAATCTGAACAATAAAGATTTATTAAATTTAAAAAAATAATAAAAAAATGACAACAATAAAAATGGCCTTCAATTATCTAAATATAAATAAAACTTAAAAAAAAGATTTATTATTATCATTATCATTATTATTACTATTATTAGAGAGAGGAAGGGAGAGAGAAACAATGTGAGAGCAAAACATCGGTGGGCTGCTTCCTGCACACCCCCCAATGAGCATTGAGCCTGCAACCAGGCATGTGCCCTGACCGGGAGTCAAACCTGCAACCTTCCAGTGTACTGGACGGTGCCCAACCACTTGAGCCACACAAGCCAGGGCTAGAAGATTTAAGAACAGAAGAGCACATCCTTTATCATTACCAAGAGCTCACAAAAGCTCTTGTGTATATACTATATTCCTAATTTTCTACAAAGGCAGTTGTCTTTAAAATGTTTACATTTAATTTTTAAAATCTCCTAATCTTGCTAACACATCTGAAACAACGAAATTAAAAAGTACTGGTTGCCCCTACATCATGCATGTAGAACTCACCTCCACATGCCATTGTTTGCCCATGGCATTTACCACACGCCCTTCAATGGGTCGCCGACAAGCGCCACAGATGGGAACCCCCATTTTATCATGGCATGGCAAGCAATACAGTTCTCCTTTCAGCTCCCGGGCATCAGCAGTCAGCTCCTTCCTGTCAATGAGAAAGATATCCAACTGAATGATACCATCAGGAGAGAAACAAACGGGCAACAATGTGACTAACACTTTTTAGGAGATTTTTGAAGTTATCACTATAACAATTTCTTTCTTTTTTTTTTTTTTAAATATATTTTATTGATATTTTACAGAGAGGAAGGGAGAGGGATAGAGAGCTAGAAACATCGATGAGAGAGAAACATTGATCAGCTGCCTCCTGCACACCTCCCACTGGGGATGTGCCCGCAACCGAGGTACATGCCCTTGACCGGAATCGAACCCGGGACCCTTCAGTCCGCAGGCCGACGCTCTATCCACTGAGCCAAACCGGTTTCGGCTATAACAATTTCTATAACTTCTTTTCCCTCCTGGCAATCAGCGTAACCTGAATTAATAGATTTGAATAGGTTTCAGATTCCTATCAAAACATCAGTATCATACACTAATGGTAAAATGTATAAGTAAGTCAGATACATATTATCACACTAGTCATTAGCTATCATTTCTTTGTTTATTATCACATTATAGTCCATTTGTCTTCCTTAAAAAGCTAGAGAATAATAACAATACTGAGGATAGACTCAGTGACATTATCTTTCCAAAATAATCAAGGAGTTTGGAGATTAATTCCATTAATAATAATTATTTAAACTGTGACAGCTTTTAAGAATAGTTACAGGTTAATAAGAAATAAACAAATGAAATGACCAGAATTTTCTGTTTCCAAATGCTTAAGTATGCTATTATTTTCCGTCTCCTGTGTCAATAAACATGCCAGAGATAGCCCCAATTAGCCAAATGGACTTGTTTGAATTTCATCTGTTTAAGTAATTATTTAAAAGAGCTAACCAAAAGTGAAAAAATATTCCACTAGAGCAGTGACCAGCAAACTGCGGCTCGCAAGCCACATGCGGCTCTTTGGTCCCTTGAGTTTTTAGCAAAGGCCAGCTTAGGAGTACCCTAATTAAATTATTAACAATGTACCTACCTATATAGTTTAAGTTTAAAAAATTTGGCTCTCAAAAGAAATTTCAATCGTTGTACTGTTGATATTTGGCTCTGTTGACTAATGAGTTTGCCGATCACTGCACTAGAACAAGGATAGGAAAGAAAAGCGGAAAAGGCACAAACTGATAATCACAAAAAAGATGAAGTGGCTGTTCTTACACTGCAAATCAGTTTGTTTGACCTTGAGCCTACCTTGTTTTCCCTACTACAATTTAGCATGTTCATTCATATTCATTATAGTAAAGTATCTTTTTCCTTTAAATTTTTATACTAGACAACAAATTCAGAGAATCACAGCTTAACAATATATCATGAGTTTTTGAAGGAAAAAAACAAAATACCTTTAGATAGAATTTAAGATATTTTGGGATAACACCCTAATTATTACAAATGCAAAAGTTATATATGTACAAAGATAAGACTTTCTAAGCTTTTTTTATTATTAATCCTTTATTGGAAAACAGTTTTTGGATGATTGAGGATATTTTAATATGGTCTGATTACTTCAAAGTCTGTACATGCAGACACATGCACACACAAGTATGCTGCACACGCAATCAAATGTGGCAAAATGTTAACTGATGAAACTAAATTAAGGGTATGTAGGTATTCTTTATATTATTCTCTTGACTTTCTTATAGGTTAAAAATTTCCCAGATTAAAATTTGGAGAAAAACAAATTTGGTTAACAGAAATACAGATAAATGTTATCCTTCATCTCCACTACAGTGCAGTAACAAAGAAATCGCAATACCCGCAGTTGGCACAGTTGAAGTGGTCTGGATGATAAGGGTCGTTCTTGAATATCAGAGGCTGCTCGTCAATGATGGCATGGCATTTCTGGCAGATGTATTTTCCAAGGCCCCTGGCTTTCTCACGATTATGACAGGGGCGACACAGATGCCTAAACAGAGCCAAAACTTTTTTAGAAACTTAAATTTAAAATCTAAGGTTCTTCCTAATAATTAAAAAGAAATGTGCCGAGAAAGAAAAGAAAAAAAAAGAGGAAAAAAGAAGAGAAAAAGAAATATGCTTCCCATATCTCTCAAAAGAAATTAAAGAAGTTATTTCTTTAGAAATCACTGTTGACTTAATAGAGCAGACTACTACTTTTTATATGAAAAACGCAAATAATCTGACTGATATTTTAGAAACTCTATTTTAAATACTTGTCCCCCTTTTGTGAGGCCCAGGAACACAAATGGCAGTCAAACACTGCTGCCCAGAAATTCCAGGGCCCTGTCCTAACAGACACCAGTTTGAGTCCTTATGTTTTAAACTGGGTGTCCCGAAGCACCGCCTCACATCCCATGAGAAAATATGCATGACATGTAGTAGTCACTTTATCCACCCACACCTGACAAGGATAAAATACTCCTACCTCCCAGCATTCTTGACAAACCCGATATCTGCCAGGACCTCCTGGCAGAGGTCACAGCAGAAGCACTCAGGATGCCAGCTGTTATTCATGGCTTTGATAACTCGGCCAATGATGAATTCACCTGTGCGAAAGGGACACACAAAGTATATACAATGTGGCATTTTATTGCTAAAAGCAGCAAAGGGAAAAAAACACACATTTAAATCTTTTTCCACAAAAAGGAACTTTTTATGTATGTGTATACCATAACAAGTATTATATTAGAAAAATGTTTTCTATATCATCTGAGTGCTTGTTTTTGATTCTGTAGTTCTATATTTTCGGGCTGTCTTATTTTATCTCTGAATCTGCCTTTCCTTTCCCAAACAATTACTGGGCTCTCTTGAATGCCTTTTGGTAACTTCTGGCCATCAATGATACAGAAAACTGAAATCCACAGCACATTTTCTTGTAACCTAGGCTTAATTTCTTCTTTCATGAAACCTTTATAACATTCAACTCAGTTTCTCCAATCTCTGGAGGCCTTCTAGTAGAGCTGTTAGCAACCAGTGAAGTGGCTAAGGTGCAAGCCAGCCCAGCACCTGTATAACCAACCATAGGCAATCTTTAAGCATCTATGCACCTCACTGACAATCTTCTCTGTCTCCCTTCTGGCAAACCCAAAAGCAAGTAGGGTAAATGAATATTCCATAAATGTTCATTTAACAGAAGTTTCAGTTAGTCCTGAAATAACTTTATACTAGATGTCCTTAAAAATCAATTCTCTCTGGGTTTTTATACTCTTCCAGTTTGTTATATATTACTAGAGGTCCGGTGCATGAAATTCGTGCACGGGGGTGGGGGTGGGGGTAGTCCCTCAGCCCGGCCTGCGCCCTTTCGCAGGCTGGGACCCCTCGGGGGATGTCTGACTGCTGGCTTAGTCAGACATCCCTCTTGCAGTCTGGGGCTCTCACAGTCCAGGACCCCTTGCTCCTACTGCCCGCCTGCAGTGGAAGCAGGAGAGGCTCCCACCACCACTGATGTGCTCACCAGCCATGAGCCCGCCTTCTGGCTGAGTGGCGCTCCCCTGTGGGAGCACACTGACCACCAGGGGTCAACTCCTGTGTTGAGCGCCTGCCCCCTGGTGGTCAGTGCACATCATAGTGACTGGTTGTTGTGCTGTTTGGTCGATTTGCATGTTAGAGTTTTATTATATAGGACTGATAGGCAAGAGGACAGATAAAGTACCTAAATGCTATTCCTAATGAGCACCAAAACCCACTTTTATCATTGACACTTCAGTAGTGTTAAACAACTTAAGTAACTTTGAAACTGAACTTTTAATTTTACATTCAGCAGTGAGACTTACCGCACTGATGGCAGCAGGGTGCAAAAAGCATCTGAAAATCATGTTCGCAGTACTTCCTCCCTTCAAACTGAAATAGAAAGTATTTGTAAATATGAATATAACTAGAGGCCCGGTGCATGAAATTCATGCCAGGGGGGGGGGGGTCCCTCAGCCCGGCCTGTACCCTCTCCAATCTGGGACATCCCTCTCACAATCCAAGACTGCTGGCAACTAATTGCTCACCTGCCTGCCTGCCTGCCTGATTGCCCCTAACCACCTCTGCCTGCCGGCCTGATCACCCCTAACTGCCCTCCCTGCCGGCCTGATTGCCATTAACCGCCCTCCCCTGCCGGCCTGATCACCTCTAACTGCTCTCCCCTGCCGGCCTGATTGCCCCTAACTGCCTCTGCCTCAGCCCCCACCACCGTAGCTTTGTCTGGAAGGAGGACCGGACGACCAGAAGATGTCCGGTCTATCTGGTCTAATTAGTATATTACCCTTTTATTAGTATAGATTGTTCTTTGCAGACAAAAAGGAAAGATGCTTTTGATCTAAGAGCTCTGCCCTAAGAATTTATAATTCCACTGAGATTTTTAAAAGCAGATATACTTTTGTATCTTCCATACATCTATGTGTGGGCACAGGGAAAATACAATGAACAAGTTGAGGCTAGAATTAACATAGTGCCCAAAGAATACAGTGACCCTGCCTATAACTATATATAATTGTTTTTTGGCAGTTTACATACTCCACGTTTAAGAATCTGATGAAAACTACAGGCCCCACTCCCCAGAAAATAGGCATATACAAGTCCTTTTCCACATGTTTTAAGGTTGATATCTAAAATATTTTACTCTAGGCTTAAATATTTACAAAGGGTAAACATTCCAGCATATTTTAAATTTAAACATCTTAAAATGGCACCAAAATCCTTATTTACATCCTTCATTTCTCTCCTTGAACTGTTTCTATTTTATTTCCCTCGAAGTTTTATCTTAGTATATTTTTTTATGCTACTGTCTTTAATTGATCACCCTACCATACTTCACTACAATTAAAATGCTTTACTTTCTGAATCCATAAGACTCTAAAAGGTAACATTCTTTTCTTCTGGATTAAGTTGTCATATAATGAGTATTAGTAAAACATAAGTTACAAATGTTAAATTTTATTTACTACTTATTTACTTGAAAAGCATATCTTAATGAGATGAGCAGGGCTACTCTTTTCCCCTCATAATTATTTCATGCCTCTGTGGATAAATATGACTTACCACTAGAAAAGCCATTAATTCTAGATTAATTTTCTATTTTTGGGGTTGCTTTTATCCTTTTCACATAAAAAAGTTGTAGGAATTACATAATGTCTTCCTTTGAATCTTTAAGCACCTTATAAGTTATATATTAAAAATCACATCCTCTTTGATTATCAAAATTCACTTTTAATAATGTATCAGTTGTCAACTCAATTTCCTCAATTATGAAAATTATCTGCAGATTTAGCTTCATTCAATTTAGTGAACATATCTATAATAATTGGCAAACCAGCCAAAGCATTTTTATTTTGTGGCAGAAAAAGCCTTACTTCATTTTTTAAATTCAAATAATAAACTCCAATAAATTTAATGAATCTATTTTTAAAAGTTACAAACAGAGAATAACAAATCAACAAGCTATTACTCAATACTCTGTCATAATATAATGCATTGTAATGTGTAGCCCAAAGTAGAAGTTATTTAAGTGAGATGTTCCTTTAATGAATAAATATTATGTAAATATAAAGACATCTGAGGTTTAGTAGTAATTTTACTAAATTAGTAGTAATTAAAAAAAAAGAAATCAGCCCTAGCTGATTTCATTGGCCTGTGGACTGAAGGGTCCCAAATTTGATTCCAGTCAAGGGCACATGCCCTGGTTGCGGGCTCCATCCCCGGTTGGGGCGTGCAGGAGGCAGCCAATCAATGAGTCTCTCTCATCTTCTACCTCCCTCTCTCTTCATCTCTGAAATCAATTAAAAAAAGAAGAAATCAAGGAGATTCTGAAACAATGGTGGCCTAATAGGAAGACCTGTCGTGCATCTCATCCCAAGGCCAGACTGGAATTACAACTAAATTGAAGAACATTCACCTGGAATTACCAACTGAAGTCCAGCTGAGTAGACTTATATCAAGGAAGGACAGAAAACACCTGGACACTGGTAGGAAGGGTGAGGTCATAAGAGGGCCTTCCAGGAGCAGCAGGCAGCCCTAGGCTATGGGAGGGGCTGTTCCCCCATAGAGAGAGTCCTGGAACCAAGGCTGGCCTCCACAGCTCGGAGCACCAGAGCCCAGACCAGCAGCCCACGTAACATCCATCTGTGAGAGGCGGCAGGGCTGCTGGTCGTGGCGGAGTCTGGACCTTGTAGACTGAAGTTGGTCGGAGAGAAAGCTGCACTTTTTTTTCTAAACCCAGAGCAAAGGGGTTTTGATTTGCAGCTACTCACTTGAGGCTTTGGTGTAGAAAGGGACAGACTCCAGGTGCCTGAGAAGCTGGGGTGGGAAGCATTGTGGGGAGACATGGAAAAACAGCAGCTAATCAAAAAAGACTCCAAATAGTCGCAGTAATCTTGAGAAAGAATAACAACATAGGAGGAATCACAATACCAGATTTCAAGTTATACTACAAAGCCAATGTGCCCAGATCAGCCTGGTACTGGCACAAGATCAGGCATATAGATGAATGGAACAGAACAGAGAACCCAGAAATTGACCCAAGCCATTATGCTCAATTAATATTTGACAAAGGAGGCAAGAGCATAAAATGGAGTAAAGACAGTCTCTTCAATAAATAGTGTTGGGAAAACTGGACAGGTACATGCAAAAAAATGAAATTAGACCATCACCTTATACCATACACAAGAATAGACTCAAAATGGGTGAAAGACCTAAATTTAAGTCGTGAAACCATAAAAGTCCTGGAAGAAACCATAGGCAGCAAAATCTCAGACACAGCAATATGTTTACTGACACATCTCCTAGGGCATTGTTTGGCAAACTGCGGCTCGCAAGCCACATGCGGCTCTTTGGCCCCTTGAGTTTTTAGCAAAGGCCAGCTTAGGAGTACCCTAATTCAGTTAATAACAATGTACCTACCTATATAGTTTAAGTTTAAAAAATTTGGCTCTCAAAAGAAATTTCAATCATTGTACTGTTGATATTTGGCTCTGTTGACTAATGAGTTTGCCGCCCACTGTCCTAGGGCAAAGGAAACTAAAGAGAAAATAAACAAGTGGGACTACATCAAAATAAAAACTTCTGCAGAGCAAAAGAAACCATCAACAAAGTGAAAAGAGAGTCCACTGTATGGGAGAACATATTTGCCAATGAAACATCCGATAAGGTGTTAATTTCCAAAATATATAAGCAACTTATACAACCTAACAAAAGGAAGACCAATAATCCAATTAAAAAAATGGGTAAAGGACCTAAATAGATACTTCTCCAAAGTGGACATACAGAAGGCCAAGAGATATGAAAAAATGCTCAAAGTCACTGATAGTCAGAGAGATGCAAATTAAAACAAAAATGACATATCACCTCACACCTGTGAGAATGGCTACCATAACAAATCAACAAATGACAAGTGCTGGTGAGGATGTGGAAAAAAGGGAACCCTAGTACACTGATGGTGGGAATGCAGACTGGTGCAGCCACTGTGGAAAACAGTATGGAGTTTCCTCAAAAAGTAAAAAATGGAACTCCCATTTGACCAAGTGATCCCACTTCTAGGAATATATCCTAAAAAAACAGGAACACCAAGTAGAAAGAATATATGTTCATAGCAGTGAAATTTACAATAGTTAAGATTTAGAAACAGTCCAAGTGCCCATCAGCAAATGAGTGGATAAAAAAGCTGTAGTACATTTACACAATGGAATACTACCCAGTCGTGAAAAAAAAAAAAGAAAAAGAAAAAGAAAGGAACTCTTACCATGGATGGTGGACATGGAGAATATTATGTTAAGCTAAATAAGCAAAATAAGAGAAAGGTAATTATCACATGGTCTCACTCTTATGTATAATCTAATGAACCAAATAAAATGATGAACAAAATAGATGCAGAGACATAGAACCATGAACAGACTGATGAAATTCAGAGGGATTAACCAGGAAACTTACATGCATATATGCATAGCCCGTGGATGTAGACAATAGTGTGGCGAAGGCTTGGGAGGGGCAGGTGCAGGGAGGTGGAGGTCAATGGGGAAAAAAACCAACAACAAAAAACAAAGGGGACATCTGTAATACTTTCAACAATAAGGATAAAAAAAAGAAAGAAAAAAAATCAAATGTAAAAACCTGAGAAATAACCCCATTACTTTAGCTAAAAAACTGATCAACTTTTCCTAGCTACCCCAGCTTAGTGTTGGAAGAACGGTTTCAGAACTGTTTGTCTCAATTGGCAAAAGACTAGTTGATGATTATAATACATCATAAGACCTTCAGAAGGAATGGAGAATGTTTTGTGGACCATTTGTTTTTTCTCCATGTGTGGCAGTTTTAAATTACTAGTTTTTAAAATCGGTTTTTTTTAAAATGGAAATAACTTGACCAAAAATCTGTCACAGAATTTGGAGACCTATTAAAACAAAGTTCAGTTGGGGGGGGGGGGAAGCAACAATCAAGTTTTACTCTGTATTTAATGAAAGAAATAAATATAGTCCTGGCCAGTTTGCTAAATGGTTAAAGAGCATTGGCCTAAGCACCAAAGGGTTGCAGTGTGACCCCTGGTCATGGTTGGGGCAGGTGCTAGAAGCAACGAATTGATGTGTCTCTCTCACATCGATGTTTCTCCCTCCCTGTCTCTCTTTCTCTTATCCCCACCTCCTTAAAAAAAAACAAACAAAAAAACAAAAACAAAAAAACAATCGAAAAAATATCCTCAGGTGAGGATTAACAAAAGAGGAAGAGAACAATATATATCTTAAAAAACAAAAAATAAGTCTAGCAGTTAGCATAAATACTATATTTGCTAGCAGAAGGTAGAAAAAAATTAGGATCGGTTGTAATTTGAGTAAAAGTCTTTTAAGGTATGATTCAAATAGATAACACATCATAGGCATTAAGAACACTGACCACAGCCTGGATGCAGGGCTCAGTGGTTGAGCATTGACCTATGAACCAGGAGGTCATGGTTCGATTCACGGTCAGGCCATATGCCCAGGATGCGGGCTCAATCCCCAGTGTGGGGCATGCAGGAGGCGGCCAATCAATGATTTTCTCTGATCATTGATGTTTTTATCTCTCTCTCCCTCTCCCTTCCTCTTTGAAATGAATTTAAAAAATTTATATATATATATATATATATATGTATCCTATATAAGAGCAATATGCAAATTAACCACCACTCTGCTACACCCACAAGCCACGCCCACCAGCCAATCAGGAGCGAATATGCAAATAAACCCAACCAAGATGGCTACAGCCACAGAGAGCAGGAGGGAGGCTTGGGTTTCCCCGGCAATGGAGGAAGCCAAGCTTTCCGCCTGCCCTTGCCAGCCCAGGCCTCCACTCAAGGCTACAAAGTTTCAATGATAGAAGATACATAAATCCAAACAGAAATGGCAGCAGCCACGGAGCTGGAAAGAGCAGGAGGCTAGGGTTGTCCCCGGTGATGGAGGAAGCCAAGCTTTCCGCACACCCTGGCTGGCCCAGGCCTCTGCTTAAGGCTACAAAGTTTCAATTATAGAAGATACATAAATCAAAAAAAAAAAAAAGGCTGCCGCCATGGAGCAAGCAGAAGGCTTGGCTCCACTCCAGGCTACAAAGTTTCAATTGTAGAAGATAAATAAACCCCAAATACCAGGGCCTCCACTTGGGTTACCAGGGGTCATGGCCGGCCTGCAAACCACCCCAGGCCTCTCGCCCAGGCCGCCTCACGCCCCAAGGGAACCCCCACCTTGATCTGGGACACCCTTCAGGGCAAACCAGCTGGCGCCCACCCGTGCATCAGGCCTCTATCGTATCTAATAAAAGAGTAATATGCAGCCCTAACCGGTTTGGCTCAGTGGATAGAGCGTCGGCCTGTGGACTGAAAGGTCCCAGGTTCGATTCAGGTCAAGGGCATGTACCTTGGTTGCGGCACATCCCCAGTAGGAGGTGTGCAGGAGGCAGCTGATCGATGTTTCTAATTCTCTATTCCTCTCCCTTCCTCTCTGTAAAAAATCAATAAAATATTAAAAAAAAAAGAGTAATATGCAGATTGACCATCACTCCAACACACAAGATGGCTGCCCCCATGTGGTCAAAGATCCTGACCCCATGTGGACACAAGATGGCCACCACAAGATGGCCAGCAGGGGAGGGCAGTTGGGAGGGACCAGGCCTGCAAGGGAGGGCAGTTGGGGGCGATCAAGCCTGCAGGGGAGGGCAGTTAGGGGTGACCAGGCCAGCAGAGGAGGGAAGTTGGGGGTGACCCAGGCCTGCAGGGAAGGGCAGTTAGGGGCAAACAGGCTGGCAGGGGAGCGGTTAGGCATCCATCAGGCTGGCAGGGGAGTGGTTAGGGGGTGATCAGGCTGGCAGGCAGAAGTGGTTAGGGGCAATCAGGAAGGCAGGCAGGCGAGCAGTTGGGAGCCAGCAGTCCTGGATTGTGAGAGGGATGTCTGACTGCCCGTTTAGCTGGGATCGGGCCTAAACGGGCAGTTAGACATCCCTCTAGGGGTCCCAGATTTGGAGAGGGTGCAGGCTGGGCTTAGGGACACCCCCCACCCCGTGCACGAATTTCGTGCACCGGGCCTCTAGTATATATATAAAGAACATTGACCACAAGTACAGACTGCCTGGGTTAAATCCCAGCTTAAGCACTGCCACTGACTGGCTCTGTGAGTTAGGGCAAGCTGTTTAAACTCTCAGGACCTCATCCGAGTCACAAACCTATTTTGTTCTGCCACATAACACATCCAGTGATGTCTTTGCTTTGCTTTTACGGGACTCTCTCTTTAAAAGGACGTCCTTTAAAAATCTATACTAATAAAAGGGTAATATGCTCATTAGACCGGGAGACCTTCTGGGAGATCTTCCGGACGTTCTTCCAGACAAAGCCATGGTGGCAGGGCCGAGGCAGAGGCAGTTAGGGGCGATCAGGCCAGGAGAGGAGGGCAGTTGGTGGCGAGCAGGCAGGCAGGTGAGCAGTTAGGAGCCAGCACTGCTGGATTGTGAGAGGGATCCCAGATTGGAGAGGGTGCAGGCCGGGCTGAGGGACACCCCCCCCCCCACCCCGTGCACAAATTTCGTGCACCGGGCCACTAGTAAATAAATAAATAATCAATCAATCAATCAATAAAACAAAAGACTGTCCTTTTGAAATTAGGGAACAAAAAAGGCAAAGTCCTAAATGGAAAGCTGTCATGACCACTCTCCACATCTGCAAATCTATTGTATCTCTGAATATAGAACACCCAATACAGTTTCTAAAGCTAAGCCTCACCCTTAATGAGGCAAGGAAAGATTGGAAAGCCTTATGGGTTTAAGGACCTCGCACAAATCACTTCAGATTGGTATCCTGGAGCAATTCATCATAGTAAGATTTGAGATTCCTATCTTTAGTGAAGTGGGAGAAGTGCTATTGTGAATACAAATATACTATCAGGCAAATCAGTACTAGAAAGAAAAATGAGTTCCTTGGAGCCATCCTCATTGCAAACCTGGTGCACACACTGGGGTGTGCTTACCCCAGCATGAGGACAACTGAAAGAGCAGAACTTCTTTTGCTATAACAGGCTACCTCTTTTCTACAGTGTAGAAATGATCAGACACAGTTATGGCCAGTTGATCCAAAGTAAAACTATAGGATGTAATATGAAGGAAATTCAGAAATCATAAATTTGGAAGAATTGAAATTAGGGAACAAAATATTGGAAGATTCCATCAATATTGCCTTTCTAGGTAATTACACATTAAACCCCAAATTGATTTAAAATACAAGAAGCCTATAATAATATTAATGTTCCAAATTAATAGTGTTGAAACACGATGCCAAAGCTCCGCCACCTGTAGGGAACAGTGGTAGTTCAGTACAAGGGAGGATGGACTCTAGTCAAGAATGGTTCTGCTTTTAACTAATTTAAGTTTTGGAGTTCTATGAAGATTCCCTTTGAGCAGGGAAAAAATAATTCTGCTGCTTTAAAGAAAGCTCAGAATTAGAAACTTAGCTAATGGTCTCATTTCAAGTCAAGTGCAAATGTTGAAAACCGGACTGTCATAAAATGAGTGGGTCAACAGACAAGCACCTCATTTTTTGCAAAGTTTCCTCTCAACAGTATGTCTTTCCTTCTTAGGTTTCAGCCTTCCTGAGTCATCCTGGTTCAGTATAAGAGAAAATGAGTGAAAAAAATCTCTTGTGAAACATCTTTCCACTCAATCTCCCATCATAAATTGGTCATTCCTGTTATGCATGTTGTGACAGGGAAAAAAGAAATACATTTGGGATATTCAAACTAAGGAGAGAGAAAACAATCTGAAGTATTAGCCAAGAACCCAGCCCCTAAATGCATACTATTCTAAGTTGGAAAGGCTGCATACCAAGTCCCTAGTCCTTGGTGCAGTCCATCCCAAACTGTAACATTTCTGGAAGTATATTTCTCTGCATTGGTTCAATTTCACTTCCAAAAAGTATTTTCTTGGGGGAAAATTTAAGATAATCTTTTTACTGGAGATAATCCCAGGTGCTACAAAGTTAGATTTAGGAACCACTATGTGGCTATTTATAGTTGGTTTTAGGGTCTCTGGGTTGAATGGGTAATAGCCCCTGGAAATGTCAATTAAATACTTCTTCATGTGTATTGGAGAATGATTTGGCGATACTAATAACTTATGTAAACCAGCACTGATGGACACAGATTTCCCTCTGAAGACAACTACAACACGAAGTCTAGGATCACTAATCATACATAACTCACACATTTATCAACCTCTCTCAGTTTTCCTGGTCTGAAAATGAGGAGAAGAACCATAAAAGCTGTCAAGTTCTACTTAAATCACTTAGAAAACTGTATTCACTCCTGGAACTAGGACATAACGTGGTCTATGCAGCAAACCATAGAGTGTAAGCTTTCTATAACACTTATGGAGTGACTCAACAAAGCAGCAGGGATGGCAACATACAGGAGACTGTGAGCTATCAGTTACAGAAAATATCATTCTCAGCCCGGCTGCTGGGGTTCAGAAGTTGGGCATTGTCCTGTACATCAAGAGGTCGTTGGTTCCATTTCTGGTCAGGGCACGTGTCGGGGTTGGGGCCTTGATCCCCAGAAGGAGGGCATGCAGGAGGCAGCCAATTGATGTTTCTCTGTCACATTGATGTTTCTCTCTTCCTCTCTCTCTAAAAATCAATAAAAAGTCTTAAAATATATATATAATCTCTAGGAAACTATTTCAGTTTCTATGAGAGTCAGGCCATCCTAATGGAGGAAAACAAAGCATATGGACACAAGCAAACCTCAGATTGAGACCCTATTGGGACTGCTCACCCACCACATAACAGTGCAAGGTCTCTGAGAACCATGGCCACAGGTAAACTGTGAGTAAAATGCCTGATTTGCATGTGAGAATCAAATGAAAGAACAAGAACAATAGTTTGTAAAACACCTAGTACAGAGCTTGGTTCATAATAGGGTTTAATATGTAATATTTTCAGAAATAAAAATGTTAATATAACGCACACATCTTTAAAATTAACAATAACAGGGCATTCATTCATGCATAAAACACTACATTCCAGGCAAGGTGAAGTGATGTAAACCAACACAAGCCAGGTGAGCCCACCTTTGAAGAGAATCACATGAAGCTGGGAAGAAGCACCTAGGTGGTGACAGTGATAGAAAGCAACACCTGTTGTTGTTTTAACATGTCACATAATTTTTATTACTACCCAGGTCACTATCTTCTGATATAGATAAACTTAAAAGAGTAATTATTATAATCATTACTATTTAAAATTTATTTAAAATTAAAACGCAGAAGTAGAGCTCTAGCTTGTTTGGCTCAGTGGATAGAGTGTCGGCCTGTGGACTGAAGGGTCATGGGTTCGACTCCAGTCAAGGGCACATGCCCGGGTTGTGGGCTCGATCCCAGTAGGGGACATGCAAGAGGCAGCCAATCAATGATACTCTCTCATCATTGATGTTTCTATCTCTGTCTCCCTCTCCCTTCTTCTCTGAAATCAATAAAAATATATTAAAAGAAAAAAAAAGCAGAAGTAGAATATCTGAATAGAGAAAAATAAATTTCAGTTTGGGGAAACAGTTCTAATTACTATACAGAAAATAAATCTTGCCTTCTGCTAAATGAAAGATGAACTATTTAAGAATGGGTATATCTATCTTCCTTTGTACCAATTTAAACAAGAAAATGTAAGCTCTCTTTAGGGTCTTTCTTAAATGAGTTCTTTCTAGAAGTACTTTCTAGTTAAATTTATGGCACAAGAATTAACTGTGACTGCAGACAAATTCTTAAGAGACAGGACTACAGAAAGGTTTTTGTTTTATGTATGGTATTGCCTAAACAACCAGAGGAACATGCCAATTTGTAACTGACTTATTATCATAGTGAACTTCACTACCTACTGTAAGAGATGTCCTTATTATTTGATGCATTGGTTCTCAACTGAGGGTGATTTTGCTCCCCAGGGGGTATTGAGCAATGACTGGAGATATTTTTGTTTGTCACAACTGGGGATCTAGTGGGTAGAGACTAGGGATGCCATTAACATCCTATAATGTAAAGGACATTGTGGGATTTAATCGCCAAACTGGGCCCCCCCCAGCAGAGAGCACCACAACTGAGAAGGGTACCCACATAACATCTGGCTGTGTAAAGCAATGGGGTTGCTGTCTGCCAGGGAGTGACAGCTGAAAATTCAGGCACTCTCTTAAAAGGCCTGTGGAGCCGAAACCGGTTTGGCTCAGTGGATAAAGTGTCGGCCTGCGGACTGAAGGTCCCGGGTTCGATTCCGGTCAAGGGCATGTACCTTGGTTGCGGGCACATCCTCAGTGGGAGGTGTGCAGGAGGCAGCTGATCGATGTTTCTCTCTCATTGATGTTTCTAGCTCTCTATCCCTCTCCCTTCCTCTCTGTAAAATATCAATAAAATATATTAAAAAAAAAAAAAAAAAAAAGGCCTGTGGAGCCACTCACCTTGTGCTCTGGCAGAAGGAGGGCACAGTGGACTAGAGCTGTGTGAGAAGAAGCCAGGATTGGTAACTCAGGAGTTAGAGCTCAGAAGGCATATACCTTCGGTTTCCTGTGCTGAGTCATTCCCTCACACAGTAGAGGACATCTTTCCCACAAAAACATTTGCCTTGCCTAGGGGGAAGACAGTTGACCCACCCTATTGGAAAATAACTTGCCCTGAGGCCACTTAAGAGACTAAAAATAACAATTAGCTTCCAGGCAGAAGCAACTGCCCCACCCTGTTGAATAAACTCTCGACACACCTGAGGATGATTGCCTGGGACCATTCAAGTTGAATCATATCAGTCTATATGCAGAGGTGGTCTCTGGAGGCTTTGAGTCTTTGCCTGATCTAATTAGTCAAAAACAGTGTTTGACACTGTCCTGCACTAAAGATTGAGAAGTACAGAGGATCTATCTAATACAAGCATGTCAAACTCACAGCCCACAACGAATATTTTTGTGGCCCAGCCAATACAATGATATGTAAGAAACGTTATAATAAAAGTTTTGTAACTTAATTTTTATAATATCCTTTATACATAATCTATATATATAAAAGCCTAAGCAACCGTTACAACCAAGTGACCGGAATGACTGGTCGAGCAGTTGCTATGACACGCACTGACCACCAGGGGCAGACACTCAGTGCAGGAGCTGGCCCCTTGTGGTCAGTGTGCTCCCACAGCCAACCTTCCACGGCCCCTCCCCCAGCCGACTGGCCAACTTCCCGTGGCCCCTCCCCCCAGACTGCCAACCTCCCTCGGCTCCTCCCACTGGCCTGGCCCCCTGATCAGCCCCTCTCCTCCCCCCTCCGGCGGGCCAACCTCTGTGGCTCCTCCCCCGGCAAGCCAACCTCCTGCACACCCCCCACTGTTCAGCCAACCTCCTTGGGTCCCTCCCCCCAGCCGGCCGGCCTCCTGATAGGCCTTAATTGCCAGCCAGGCCGAGGGACCCCACCCACGCACGAATTCATGCACCAGGCCTCTAGTTATGAATAACGAACTAAAACGTTTGCTAATGACTGATTACTATAATTGTGTTGTATTCATTTCCTGTACACGCCTTATGTGCAGGCACACCATTTCTCTCCACTAATACTAGCAGCCAATATTTTGGCAGCCGATTGCCACGTCATTAGTCTTAGACTGACTTGTTTGGTGAGTGCAACAGGAAATATTTTGATTTAAGAGAACAAGAAAAATAGGTTTATTTGTGTTACGCTTATTAATTTGTGCAGTTATTCAGTGTCTGGTAAGTTAATGTTTAAGAAAAAATATTAATTTTTATTAAAATGTTCTATTATTTTATGTTAACAGTACTCATTTATTTCAGCCCTTTGTATTCAGCATGTCTCTATTGAAATAAACCTATGTTTCTATGAAAATGGAAACTTTTTTTTTTGCAGCCCACATAAACTTAAACCGTGTTTATTTGGCCCGTGTTAGCCTTTGAGTTTGACCTAATACACAGTCACAAATCCAAACAGATAGCCAAAATGAGGAGACAAAGAAACAACCCCCAAATGAAAGAACAAGAGAATTCTCCAGAAGAAGAGATAACTGAAGTAGAGATAAGAAATTTATCTGAAACAGAGTTCAGAGTAATGATGATAAAGATGCTCAACAGTATGAGAAAAGATATAGTAACCATGAAAAAAGAACAGTCGGAAATAAAGAATGACATAACACAAATAAAGAACACACTGGAAGGAATACACAGCAGATTAGGGGAAGGTGAGGATAGAATCAGTGAATTAGAAGACAGGGTTGAAAAAAATCACCCTGTCAGAGAATCAAAAAGAAAAAACAATTAAAAAACAGGAAGACAGCTTAAGGGAGCTGTGGGACAATGTGAAACGTAACAATATTAGAATAGCAGGTGCGCCAGAAGAGGCAGAAAGGGAGAAAGGAATAGAGAATGTGTTTGAAGAAATAATGGCAGAAAACTTCCCTAACCTGATACAGGAAAAAGTCATACAAGTTCAGAAGGCACAGAGAACCCCAAGCAAGAAGAACCCAAACAGGCCCATGCCCAGACACATTCTAATTAAAATGCCAAAAATTAAAGACAAAGAGAGAATCTTAAAGGCAGCAAGAGAAAAGCAAACTGTTACCTATAAAGGAGCTCCAATAAGGCTGACACATGATTTCTCATCAGAAACTCTAGAGGCCCTAAGGAAATGGCATGAAGTACTCAAGGTAATGGAAAGCAAGGATCTGAAATCAAGATTAGTATATCCAGCAAGGATATCATTCAAAATAAAATGGTCCAATAAAGAGCTTCCCAGACAAAAAACGGCTAAAGGAGTACATCATCACCAAGCCAGCATTACAAGAAATGTGAAAGGGATTGCTGAGAAGAAACAGAGAGAGAAACCAAGGCATACAGAATCAAAATAGCAATAAATAAGTATCTATCAATAATAACCCTAAATGTAAATGGAATAAATGCTTCAATCAAAAGGCATAGGATGGCTGAGTGGATACAAAAACATGATTCAACTATATGCTGTCAACAAGAGACCCACTAAGAACAAGAGACACACAGGATGAGAGTGAAGGGATGGAAAAAAAATTCCATGCAAATGGAAAAGAAAAAAAAAGCTGGAGTAGCAATACTCATATCTGACAAAATAGACTTCAAAATCAAGGCCTTCCCAAGAGACAACAAAGGTCACTACATAATACTAAAGGGATCGATCTAACAAGAGGATATAACCCTGGTAAACATAGATGCACCCAATATAGGAGCACCTAAATATATACAAAAACTTCCAGAGAACTTTATTGGAGAGATCGACAATAATACAGTCATAGTAGGGGACCTTAACACCCCACTGACTTCACTGGATAGATCTTCCAGACAAAAACTTAACAAGGAAACAGAGACTCTAAAGGACACACTGGATCACATAGATTTAATTGACATACATTTCACCCCAAAGTAGCAGAATATACATTCTTCTCAAATGCACATGGATCATTCACAAAGATAGGCCACATGTTAGGACACAAAACAAGTCTCTACAAGTTCAAGAAGATTGAAATCATATCAAGCATCTTCTCAGATCACAGTGGAATGAAATTAGAAATCAGCTATAGTAAAAACAGCGAAAACATCCAAACACATGGAGGCTAAATAGCATATTATTAAACAATGAATGGGTTACCAACGAGATCAAGAAATAAAAAAAAAAACTTCCTGGAAACAAATGAAAATGAACACACAACAACCCGAAATCTCTGGGACACAGCAAAAGCAGTCCTGAGAGGTAAGTTCATACCACAACAGGCATACATCAAATCAAAGACTTGGTTGATCTAGGTTAATCCATTAAATAAGCTCCTTGTAAACGAAGTCTATCTTGCTCATTATTCTAAAATATAAAATGATGCATGGAACATTGTAACTGATTGATATTATAAATATTTTTTGAATGGATGGGCAGGTCAATAAATGAAGGAATAAATGTCACTCAAAATCTTATGGAAGTCAGACCAATGAAACTCCTTAGATTCCTCCAATTGTGACAGTTCCTCAGTCTTGCCCTGTCTTGCATGATACTTTTGAAGGGCACTGGTCAGGTGTTCTGTGGAATACACCTCATTATGAGTTGTCTCATGATTAGACTGAAGTTATAGTTTTGGTGAAGAATACCACAGAGGTAATAATATGCTCTACTTGTATGCAGTAACATGCATACATTGGGAAGTACATGATATCAACATGACTTTTTCTTACTTGGGTGATGTTAACCTTAATCACATGGTTAAGATGGTATCTTCCAGGTTTCCCCACTGCAGAGTTACTACTTTACTCTCTCTATCCCTGTTAGAAGTGAGTCAATAACTCCAGCACATACTTAAAGGGAAGAGAATTCAGATCTCTTTTCCTTTGAATGTCTGCTCTTCAAAATATCATTTAAACTTATTTGAATTATTTAAATAAACTAGGGGGAGGATAATATTTAATTCAAGAAACGATACTCCATTACCATAAGTGATTATATTAAAATCCCAACTTGATATATAACACATCATTCAACAACAGAACATTTGGTAATGCCAGTATTCCAAAAATTATCTCTTAATTATGACTCTTCCATTGTCCCCTACCCCCAAACAACCCAGATAAGGGTCAAATCATGAATCTTCCTCACAAATATTCAAAGGCAAATGTCAAAGTTATAAGATGTGTAGGGTACATGACATTCATTGTACTATTCTTTCAACTTTTCTGTATATTTTATTTATTTTTATTTTTTTTAAAATATATTTTATTGATATTTCACAGAGAGGAAGAGAGAGGGATAGAGAGCTAGAAACATCGATGAGAGAGAAGCATCGATCAGCTGCCTCCTGCACACCTCCCACTGGGGATGTGCCCGCAACCAAGGTACATGCCCTTGACCGGAATCGAACCCGGGACCCTTCAGTCCGCAGGCCGACGCTCTATCCACTGAGCCAAACCGGTTTTGGCTTTTCTGTATATTTTAAATAAAAACACCACCACAGCCCTGGCTGGTGTGGTTCAGCTGATTGGGGCACTGTCCCGCACCGAAGAGTTGTGAATTCAATTCCTAGTCAGGGCACATACCTAGATTGCAGGTTTGATCTCTAGTCAGTGAGTGTGAGAGACAACCAGTTGATGTTTCTCTCTCTCCTTCTACCTCTCCTTTCCCCTCTCTCTCTCGAATAAATGGAAACATGTCCTTGGGTGATTTAAAAAAAGAAAACCACCACAATGGCCTGAACCAACATATAAAGTCAGTGGTCCACATATGATACTAAAAACACATCATGGCTCAGTTCTCAGGGTCTATTCACAACTGAAATCCTTTAGCTTTTTCTTATCTGGGAAGCTCTTTATTTCCCTTTCAATTGTAAATGATTGCTTTGCTGGGTAGAGTAATCTTGGTTGTAGGTCCTTGATTTTCATCACTTTGAGTATTTCATGCCAATTCCTTCTAGTGTTTCTGTTGAGAAATTATCTGAGAGTCTTATGGGAGCTCCCTTGTAGGTAACAAAGTATCTTTCCCTTGCTGCTCTTAAGATTCTTTGCCTTTAACCTTTGCCATTTTAATTATGATTTGTCTTGGTGTAGGCCTCTTTGGACTCATCTTATTTTGGACTATCTGCACTTCCTGGTCTTGTGTGTCTTTTTCCTTGACCAGGTTAGGAAAGTTTTCAGTCATTATTTCTTTAAAGAGGTTCTCAATCCCTTGCTCTCTCTCTTCTCCTTCTGGTACCTTTATAATGCAAATGTTGCTATGCTTAATGTTCTCACAAAGGTCTTTAGACTTCCCTCATTTTTAAAAATTTCTTTTTTCTGTTTGTTGCTCTGCCTGGGAGTTTTCTGTTATCTTGTCTTCTAAATTTAATCCTCTGCTTTATCTAATCTTCTATTGATTCCTTCTAGTGAATTCTTCATTTCAGATAGTCTTCTTCACTTCTAATTCTTTTTTATGGTTTTTATGTCCTTTTTAATGCTTATTTTCTCTGGTTAAGTTCTCACTGAGTTCATCCATTCTTAAGTTCCTCGAGCGTCTTATAACCATTGTTTTGAACTCTGCATCTGGTAGCTGCTACATTTCATTTAGTTCTTTTTCTGGGAACTTTTCCTGTTCTTTCATTTGGGGCATGTTTCTTTGTCTCCCCATTTTTCTGCCTTTTTTGTTTGTCTTTGTGTATTAGGTAGATCTGCTATGACTTCCAATCTTGGTATGGTAGTCTTATGCAGTTGGAATTTTGTGGGGCTCCATGGTGCAATCTTCCTGATCACCTGACCTAGGTGCTCCAGGAATATCCCTTGTGTGGGTTATGTGAGCCCCCTTGCTGTAGTTGAGTCTTTTTAAAAAAAAAAATTAAAAAAAAATTTTTTTTTTTAAAATATATTTTATTGATATTTTACAGAGAGGAAGGGAGAGGGATAGAGAGCTAGAAACATCGATGAGAGAGAAACATCGATCAGCTGCCTCCTGCACACCCCCCACTGGGGATGTGCCCGCAACCTAGGTACATGCCCTTGACCGGAATCGAACCCGGGACCCTTCAGTCCACAGGCCGACGCTCTATCCACTGAGCCAAACCGGTTTCGGCTAAAAAAATATTTTTAAAAAAAATATTTTTATTGATTTCAGAGAGGGAGGGAGAGGGAGAGATAGAAACATCAATGATGAGAAAGTATCATTAATTGGCTGCCTCCTGCACAACGCCCACTGGGATCAAGCTCACAACCCAGGCATGTGCTCTGACTGGGAATCAAATCGTGACCTCCTGGTTCATTGTTGGAGGTTCAACCACACTGGCTGGGTGTAGCTGAGTCTTGACTGCTGTTGGCCCATCCGTGATTGGGGTTAACCCTCAGGCTGGCTGAGTATGAGGACTGAACCTGAAACATAGTGGTGGGCTGCCATCCAAAGCAGAGTTGGCCCCAGCCTCATCTGGTGCCTGCTGGGATCTCTCTTTGGCAGTGCTACTTGCATGACTAACTGGGTGGTGCTCTGCTGTGATCTGAAGCCTGTCACCAGGTGTGTTGGTTCTGGGTCCACTTGAGCAGGACCCCAATGCAGGTCAATATCTGACATTGCCTTTAACTGGCCTTGGGATACTTTTATGAAGCTATCAAGTTATCTGCAGTTTGTGGCTGCCTCTACTGAGCCTGCAAGCACATGGGAGGGGCCAAGCTATGTACAAAGGTTGGTTTCCAGTAGCTCTGAGACCAGAGGAAGATCAATAAAAGGCCCAAGATTTGCCTCTATCTGATAGCTTCTCTGGCACCCCTTGAGGCTGCCTGGACTTCCTCGAGAGCCTTCCAAACAAAGTCCGTAGAATGGCTCCAGGCTGGCTGTAGCCTGCAGTCTCTTCCACAAGGCGTGAGCTCAATAGGGTAGGGAGGACAGGCTATTGGATCCCCTGTTTGGGGATGGCGCAGGTCAGGTACTCAGTGGGGGGAAGTGGCCCCTACTCCATACCTCACTGTCCAAGTCTCCAACCAGCGGTCCCTAAGAAAGAGTACAATGCAGGTCCTGACTAGGTACAGCCAGCAGACTTTTATGCAGGACAGGAGCTCAGCTGGGTGGGGCCATAAGGAGTCAGAAGGATGGGGCCAGTTGGGGGATGGGTGCCAGTGTTGCACAGGGAAGGAAGAATGGTCCCTGTTCTGGAGGCACACAACTAAGTGCCTGTCTGAGTCTCCAACATGAGCTTCCCAAGGAAAAGAGTACCTCTGGTCCAGACTGGGTGCAGCCAGCAGACTTTTCTGCAGGACGTGAGCTCGACAGGGTGGCAACACAGGGAGTCAGGAGGATTGGGTTGGTGCACTCCCTAGGCTGGGGCTGTAACGATAGGAGTGATCAACCTAGGGAAGATGTTGTCTATGGGTGATGTGGGATAGGGACTCAGCTCAGGGACCTCGGTAGCTGACCCTCCGTATCTACTCCTCAGGGACATGCAACCGGGATCTTCTATCTTTCCTACCAGTCTCGATGTGGCCTTGATTATAATACTTCTTTCAGCCAGTCTTCAGTTGGTTATTCAGGATGATTGCTCTATGATTTAGCTGTACTAGTAAATATGGTTTAGCACCGGAGGAGGTGAGTGTAGCTTCCACTTATTCTGCAGCCATCTTGGATCTCAGCATTTTATCTTGCAATTTATTTTTAAAAAATATATATTTTTATTGATTTCAGAGAGGAAGGGAAAGGAAAAGAGAAATAGAAACATCAGTGATGAGAGAGAATCATTGATTGGCTGCCACCCCACACTGGGGATCAAGCCTGCAACCAGACATGTGCCCTGACCAGGAATTGAACCCTGACCTCCTGGTTCATAGGTCGACGCTCAACCATTGAACCATGCCGGCTGGGCTATCTTGCAATCTATACCATCCAATTACTATACACATATTATTTTACTTATTAAGTACCTAATAGTCATCAAAAACTGTAAAACAAGTGATATACAGAATTAGAACAGTCCTTATACCTGAGGTATTCAAAGTTAAATGAGAATACGATATGCATATGAATAAATAGATATATGAAATGTGTAAATGATCTCCATACTAAAAGTATAAAAGAAGTGCTGTGTGGACTCAGAGAAGATAATGGAAATGAAACAGATGGAATTAGGTTAAAAACACTGGTTATGTCTTATAATAAGAAACATTTTGAGTGAAGAAAGTAGTCCTTTTTAAAAAAATATATATTTTTATTGATTTCAGAGAGGAAGGGAGAGGGAAAGAGAGAAAGAAACATCAATGGTGAGAATCATTGATCGGGTATCCTGCATGCCCCCTACTGGGGATCGAGCCTGCAATTCTGGCATGTGCCCTGACTGGGAATTGAACTGTGACCTCCTGATTCATAGGTCAATGCTCAACCACTGGACACACTGGCTGGGTGAAAGTAGTCCTTATTGATGACAAAAGCTGCAGGCACAAGAACTAAGTCCTACCTTACATTCTTCAGTGATGGATTACCATCTTAATGAAAACTGTAAGTTTGCTTTTTAACCACATTACCTAGTGAGATTCAAATTCATCTTAAGTACAGAGCCAATGCAGGGAACAATCCTGGTTGTTATTAAATCACTCTAAGAGGAGCTGCAGATGAGCCAGAAATATCTGAGCCTGGTCAGTTTATTTCCAGACACACATCCCAGAGACTGGTAAGAAACAAGTCTCACACTAGACTTGCCTTTGTGTGAGTCTAGGAAGAATGTCCTAGCTATCTGATCCAAAACATCAGGAAGTTCTACAGCAAAGAGTAAACCCCATTTTCCAGAGGAAGTGAGTGCAGAGACCCCACTTGTAAGTCTTCATGAGTAGCCTTCTAGAAAAAAGGCAGGGGTTGTGGAATGAAGAAAGGATGGTGTTTTAATAAGACAAAAGCCACAGCAATGGTATAGAGCAGAAATGATGCAATAACTGTTACCACCAAGACTGTAGCACAGAGTGGAGAGCAAGCCAGATAAGTTTTTGAGCTTCCTTTTCTGGAAAACAATATATATTGCTGGACATAATTGAAAATGCAGATTATTTCTTAGAAGTCTTGGATAGCTTTTTCTCTAATATCATTCAACTGAAAGGAAAGGTGGCATTCTGGCCTGAACAAAGGATTTTAATTGCAAATGTAGTTAAAATAGCAATCTTCTTCAGGACTCCAGGGAGCTTAAGCTGGCCACAGTCCATTAACAGACTAATTGTGGGTGTTGATAACACCTTCTGGAACACTACCAGACAAGCCCAGGGAGGC
Organism: Plecotus auritus; assembly: GCF_963455305.1. Lineage (NCBI taxonomy): Eukaryota > Metazoa > Chordata > Mammalia > Chiroptera > Vespertilionidae > Plecotus > Plecotus auritus. The sequence continues at coordinate 104,848,899 of NC_137771.1, forward strand.
TATTTATAATCCAGAAGTAAAGAGGAGTAAGGAGTGAGCAGGAGGACAAGTGGGAGCCATGCTTTATTCCACAGCACCCAGGCTCTTAAAAGTCCCCCTCTGACTAAGCTCAAGTGGCTTGGCAGCTGACAGGACCCGAATATGGGACCCAGGAGCTAAGGAGGTGATTATGCTTAATAATATTATTAATTCCAAAATGGGAAGCAAATGGATAATATAGGAAAAAGGAAGTGATGGGAGGGAATAGTACTATCAGTAGACCATGGAAATAAGAAAAATGTTTCAAAAAACAGCCTGCCTTTTTCTTTGAGTTCTTCTGTTCAGCTCCTCTGGAATCTCTTCTATGGCCTTTGCCATAATTATTCCATTTCAACAAAAATACCTAAGATTTGAACAGAATATATAAGGGAAAGAATACCATATATATATATATATATATATAATATGCAAATTAGGCAGGGATGCTGTAATGGGTCATGACCGGACAGGAGGAGGATGCACGCGCAGGTGAGGCCCGGAGTAGAGATGGAGACAGAGACAAGGGGCCTGCCCGAGCTGGTGCGGAGGCTCTGGCAGCCCGGAGCAGACACAGGCGGGGGGGCCTGAACGGAAGTCAGGTGTGGGTCCCGGCTGCCCTCAGTGCCGGTCCGGCCTGACTCTCGCTGCAGCTCTCAGGGTACCTCCTTGCACGGAAGGAGGCGGGGCGCCTCCTTGCGCAATTTCAATCGCGCGCTGGGCCTCTAGTATCAAATATTAGGAAACCAAATTAGATTCTAATTCCATTCATGTCACAAATCTGCTGTTATCAAGGACTTTTTAACCTCTCTGGGCCTCATGGAAAAATAAAGATAGGGATAAGGAGGGGATTTACAAAGTACGAAGACCAATCTTTCCTCTGAAGGCAGATTCCTAGGGTTCCCTTAAATGTGCTTTGGGAGTCTTTCTTTCTTGCTAGTTCCGACCTGCCTCCACTGTGTTCACTCAGAGATCTGAGAGTGTTTTGTCAAGACTCTACAGATGCAGGTCCTTAGGTCTTTTTACACAAACTGATTATCGTCCTTCCTCCTGCCCCCACTGCCTTTCTCTTCCCCTGCCTCAGCCTATAATGATTTCCTTTTCTTCTTTTCTTAAAATTTTTATTTATTGATTTTGATTTTATAGAGCGAGGGAGGAATTGAGAGAGAGAGAGAGAGAGAGACAGAGAGAGAGATTTCTTATTCCGCGTATTTATACATTCATTGGTTGACTCTTGTATGTGCCCTGACCAGGGATTAAATCTGCAACCTTGGCATATTGGGACGATGCTCTAACCAACTGAGCTACCCGGCCAAAGCAATTTCCTTCTCTTCTTGAATCTAGCTGCCATACTCATTACCAAAAGCAGCCCCACTCTAACCAGCATTCTCCCCCTCCCAGCTCCTCTCCCATGTCTTCCCTCCTGCTGTTGGTCACTGGGCTTTTTCTGTTCAAGGCCGACCCCTACTGTCATTTGCCATTCCCATCTGGAAGCCATCACCCTGGACAGAACAGAGATCCCGCTGCCCAGGAGAGGAGTTAGGAAGAGCTGAAAGAAGAGACAAAGAATTACTGTTCCTACTGATAGTGTTTTTTGTAGTGAATGTGCTTCTGGGACACAGGAGGAGCTCAAAATGTGTCCCAGTGAATGAAACAGTGTTCCTCAATCAAAACTCTTAAAGCTATTTCCAGAGTGAAGTTACTATATATATGGTAGTTCTGTATTTCATGTGCCCATGAGAGATAGGTAAATAGCTTTCCACAGGCTGGTCTGGGAACCCCACTCTCAGGAGGCATTGTTTCAATGGGAAAATGCTGTCTGAGTCACAACCAACTTACTAATGACACTTAACAACTACCTTTCCTTCCTCAGGAATGGTTTGTAAAACAGCGAAATTTAAAAATCTGTTAGGCAAAGAAGAAATCAAAGAGCAGCCGTCTCTGGCTATAACACAATTCTTATTATGTAGGGATACACATATGAATAACATATACACACACACACACACACACACACACAAACATGTAAGGAGTAAGTTGGTAAAAGTAAATTATCTTCTCTCTTTCTCTCTCTCTCTCTCACACACACACACACACACACACACCACTCTATCTTCATTAACAGCATGAGGTCAGTCTCCTTAGACCAGTCCTAAAATTAGACATTTACTTTGAGAAGGGGATATCATTCATAGTAAGAATAAATACAAATGGAGTATAGAGCACATGGTAATCCAGAGGATCAAAAAAAAACAAGTACGTTGAAAAGAATATAAGATACATAGAAGAGCTAAATATGGACAGAGTATCCCCCCAAAATATTCCTCTTTAAACAAGATCCTCTTTAAAAAAATAAATGCACGGAAGGTCGCACTAGTTGCCTGAAAGTTTTGGAGCAGGTAACAAATGCCTGCCTTCAGAGAGGGTGTCCAGTGGTGCCCTCAGAGGGAGGAGGACACAGAGGTAGGACTCAGAAAGGTATGTGCAGGAGCAAGCAAGTGAGGACCTGAGTGGAGAAGCCAGAAAAACTGAGGCTGAAGTGTATAAAAAGAAGTTTGTCTGCTGAGCTGAAGTGCTCAGGTCTGATAGGTTGAGTCACAGGCACCATGGGTTCTGAAATAGAAGGATGAAATAAAGAGTGTAAATGGCGGGGTCTGTCAAAGCATTCCATATCTAAGCCATCCCTACTAACCTGACAGATACCAAATATCTGGCACTGTATCTGGCATTTCAATACAATCTTTGACACTGAAGTTTAAGAAAGAAGGGGAGGGGAGAGGAGGGAAAAAGAATGGTACCTTTAGGCTTCTCTCCAAGTTGACTCACCTCATAGAAAAGTCCTTCCGGGAACTGCTGGAAGCACTGAGCACATACAAAACACTGCTCATGATACAGCTCGCCGTTACTGTTCACAATCTTCTCGGCTGGTGCAAAACCCCCCTTGCAGCGCTCACAAGTGGCATTGGCCAGGGCATTGGCCATGTTACTGTAAAAAACAAAGGACAGGAAGTCACAGATTAACCTTTGCTTAGACGTAAGACCAAAAAACAGAAAGAACTAAAGAGCACATTCTATCTAATCACAAAAATCATATTTTATCTATACAGCCCCATTTTTTGTTTGTGTCTTAAGTACTCAACCTAAAGTATCCTCCTCTTTGCCCTAGCATCTTAGGTCCTGAAAGCTCCTCCTGCTTGGAACCTGTTTTGTTTTTTTGACATTTTAATAAATATACCACAAGTGAATGTCTACTACCAGTTAAGCACTATGGACAGAGATAAAAGTCAAGAGTTGCCCCCATGGAGCTTGAGTTTACAGCTTGATAAGTAGCTTTAATACCCACAAGTCAACATCTCAAGTCCATTTCTCTCCCTTCTGAGAACAGAATCTAAATTTCATGTTAATGAATGCCATGTCATTGTACAGACACAGATGATCCCTTTGATTAGATCCTGTTGAAAGCAACTGCTCAAGTAACTCCTAAAACCAGTCAAAATTTCTTAGTCCTATAATCTAATTGGTAAGACAAATATTAAACACTAATATTATAAAATATATCTTAAAATCACAGAATTTTACATTATAAAGATCACTTTATAGACGATGAAATGGGGGTTTGGAGGAGTGAAGTGACTAGCCCAACCCCACAAAACTAATTAGTTAATAGAAGATATAGGACTAGAACCCAGGTCCCCTGCTCATAAAATCACAATCCTATATAATAATAGAGGAATATGCTAATTATTCGTTACTCCGTAACGTAATGACCAGTTTAGCAGGCTGTGCATGCAGCAGGCTTGGGTGGGTGGGCTGTGGCAGTCGGGGTACATGAGCTTGTGGTGCTTCCTCTCGATTTGGGGAGCTAATGATGGACGGGCTCTGGTCCTCCTCCAATAGCCCTCTCCAGCAGGCATGGGGCTGCTGAAACCCAGGCTGGGCCTCTGGCTACAGAGCCACAGGTTCACAGAGACGGACTCTATCAAGCCGCCCGGAGGCCATGTGGCTGGGTCGCAGGGTGCCCGAACCCGGTGCCCGTTCAAGACGTGAAACAGAGAGGAGGTGTGGGAGGAAATCCAGAGAATGGGATGTGGGGGTTCAATGCTCACTCCCTTTGGGCTTTGTCCCTCTTGGCCCACCTAAGGGGCGGCTCCTGGGCGAGTGCCACGGCTTCAGTGAAGCGGCCAGCCAGGAAGCGGGCAGCCCAAGGGGCGCTGAGGTGGGGTGCACCAGAGGGGGCTCGGGCCGGGGCCAGGGCAGGGGGCCGGAGGGCGGGGATCTGCCTCGCCGGTGGAGAGCGAGGTTCTGCAGTGGCCCCAAGACGCGTGTCGGCCCAGAGGGAAACAAGAGGCGATGACTGCTGGCATGGAAGAACTACCGGGCAGAGGGGTGCAGACCCACAGCCCTGAGGCAGGGGTTGAGGGGTGGCGCCACCTCAGTGGAGTGGCGCCGCACTGCCGGGTACCCCACTGCAGTGGTTTAGCGAAGCTCCCGGCGCTAACCAGGCCTCGCCCCAGCAGCCTGTGCACTTGAGAGGCGGCGACTCCTGCTCCTGCCATGAGGCCCAAAAGCAAGCCTGCGCCCGCCCCACCTCCAGTTCCTGCCCCACCCCACGCCTGCATGGTGAGTGAAAAGCCTACCACCTGCTCCCCAGAAGCGGGGGCAGTAAAGAATGGGAGTGGGAGGGGGGGAGAGGAAAGAATGTGGAGTGTCCCTGATGAAGAGGTGCTTGAGAATGAGGCTTGGAAGCCTGAGGGGAAGGTTTGTTCTGTTTGCCCCGCAGCTGTCCCTTGGAAAGGTGGAGCACGGGGGTTTGAGGGCTCCCTGTGTGCTGAGTCCAGTTCCACAGCCAACTGGAATTGGCCTGTTTCCTGGTCTGTAAAATGGATTAAGCGTGTCCCAGTGCCTTCGCTGACCTTTGAGGGCCAATTGAAGTATTATATAAAGAAAATGAGGAAAGAAGTGAGAAAAAAAAGGAAGGGCGAGCAACACAAAAGAAAGATTGGAAGCAACCTGTAAACCTATTGTCATTTAAATAGGGAATATAGTCAATAGTGTTGTAATGACAGTATGATGCCAGGTGGGTACTGGAAATATCAGGGAAGACTTTGTAAAGTATATGATTGTCTAACCACTATTCTGTAACTAATATAAAAACTGAAACTAATACAAAATAATATTGAACATAAAGAAATGAAAATAGGAGTGAAATTTTTATAAATTTCCAAGTTTAAATAAAGGCTGTAAAGGAAGGAAGGGTGAGAATAAAAATAGTGTTTTTCATTTTACCATTTTATTGTCTTTTCAGTACATGAAAAAGACAGTTGTCTTTATATGGTGCTTTTATACTTTTCTAAGTCATTATCTCATTTTATGTTCAGGGCAACTTAAAGACAAGATAATTATTCCCTCTACTATTCAAAGAAAGGAAATCTTGGTGTCTGGCCCCAATGATTCAATCATCAAGCCCTTATTGTAAAGCAGGGTTAGTGAAATTTTCTGTGAAGGGTCATATCTATACTCATAAAAGCCTTGGGGGCAATCAGGCCAGCAGGGGAGCGGTTAGGGGGAGATCAGGCTGGCAGGCAGAAGTGGTTAGGGGCAATCATGCAGGCAGGCGAGCGGCAGCCTAAACTGGCAGTCGGACATCCCCCGAGGGGTCCAAGATTGGAGAGGGTGCAGGCTGGGCTGAGGGACACCTCCCCCCAATGCATGAATTTCGTACACTGGGCCACTAGTCAGATTATAATATCAATTTTAAAACATGTGAGAACACATGATAGGGACACCACCATACTCTTAGATGGGGAAAGTAAAACCAGGCAGTCAAGTGCGCACTGATGGTGAGCCCAAGGCGGTGGTAACTTCCTTGCCAATCATTCCACTCTACCTGGAAACACACAGGACGCATTCAATAAGTGGTCCCAAGTTTCACCTAACCATTGTACAGTTTGCAAGAAGAGCATATAATAAGGCATAAAATCAGATAATTAGTTATTCTCTAATGCCCCCCCTGAATTTCACATAAAGAACTGTTTTGTTTCTGAAAGGCCTCAAAGTGAAGAAGGTCCCCTAAACAGGCTAAGCTAAGCCACCCTTTGTAATTTGGCAAGTTTATTTTCAGATGCCCACTCAGAGCACAAGTTCCACTTGTGTGTCTGGTCCCCTGGTGCAGCTTCTGACCATCTGATCAAGTTCCTGCCAATGTTCTGAATCTTCACCACCACCCTGTGAGGCAGGTGGAAGGAGAGTCTCCATTTCACAGACAGATTAAGGCCTTGTTTTGCTGTTTCTTTAACAAAAATCTTCACACATACCTTGTTTCACCTTAACTCCACCCCAATGGAAGGCAACTTTGCCTTTTCCCTCCAAATGCTTCAAACAACAGTATTCCTATTTTGTAGCTTTGCCATAACTTACTCAGTATCGTGTTTATACCTTCATACCAATCACACTCAATTTTACTTCATAGGCTTAAATGTGGAATTAACTCCCCCCGCCCCCCCAAAAAAGGAGGAAAAAAGGGAAGAGAGGCAGCCTCACTACTTGGCAAACCTTGCCTAACCTCACACTAAAACAAATTTTCTACTCCGTTGTTTCAAAATTACTGTGGGTTAGGAAGAAAAATCTGTAAAATTCCCTTCTTCACCTGGCTTTGCCATACGCCAGACAAACTGTGGGAGTTTTAGCAAAGCTCTAGAAAGGGCTGTGCTTCCTCCTTTCTCCTGACTAATCCACAGGTGTCCTGGGATGAAGCATGGTAAGCCCACACCTACCCGGATACTTCCTAGTACTGTTTTGAAGATGAAATAACAAAAAGCATATAAAACCACGGTGGAAACCAGAAGATGCTACTCAAATATAAAGCATTATTATCTATAATTATAAAAGTGCAATATGCTAATTAGACCGGATGTCCTTCCAGACGACCTTCCTGATGTAGCCGAGGCTGCGAAGGAAGCCCGGGTCCCAGGTGCCTGTTAGCAGCCGGAGGAAGCCCAGGTCTCAGGTCCCAGGTGCCAGAGGGAAGCCGGTGCTGGCAGCTGGGGGAAGGCAGGCCTACTCTTGCATGAATTTCATGCATCGGGTCTCTAGTTAATTATAAACCCTTTTAAAAGATTCACCAAATCCTCAATGATTTTAATGGAACTCCAAAAAAGCTAGAAAATAAGACCGTCCTGGAATGTCTTGATTTAGTGGTTCTCAAAATTTAGGGGCCACTGTGACCCTTTTAGATATTCAAAAGGTCCTTCTTTTCCAATTACATCTCTAGGAAGGCCACATTTTCTTTACAGATTTTATCAAAAACAATATATTACAATAGGATGAATGCAGAAGCAGCTATGAGAAACTGTCTTTTATTAAGATAGAGGTTAATGATATTTGAAAAAAATGTAACACAGTGCTATACTTCCCACCAAGTGTTTGTTGTTTTAGAAACACTTATTTTTGTCACTAAAAATTAATATTAATGTTTATTAATACTATTGCACAACGAGATTATTACTATTTAAAAATATTTTTATTGATTGTTTTTTTAGAGAGACAGGAAGGCAGGGAGAGAGAGAAACTTCAATGTGAGAGTGGAACATCAACAATTGGCTGTCTCCTGCATGTCCCCTACCACGGATCCAGCCCACAACCTGGGCATGTGCCCTGACAGGGAATCAAACCAGCAACCTTTTGGTGTACAGGACAATGTTCAACCAACTGCACCACACTGGCCAGGGCTGAGATTGTTGTTTTAAGTGAACTAATAAATACTTAAGATATTTATTTTCTGATACAGTAAATATTGATAAAATAAAATCTCAGGGGTCAAGGTCAAAATGTTTGTCATTGATGTTTATACTATAGAATAGTATAACAACTGGTGTGCCACACGAATTTTGAAAACATGCAGTACCTAACAAGTCAGGGGCACCGATCTCTTTTCCCTTAGATTATCAAATAAGCCCTAGCTGGTTTGGCTCAGTGGGTAGAGCGTCGGCCTGCAGACCGAAGGGTCCCAGGTTCAATTCTGGTTGCCCAGGCCCTGGTGGAGATGCATGCAGGAGGCAACCAATCTATGTGTTTCTCTCACATCGATATTTCTCTCTGTCTTTCCCTCTCTCTAAAAATCAATGGAGCCCTAACCGGTTTGGCTCAGTGGATAGAGCGTCGGCCTGCAGACTCAAGGGTCCCGGGTTCGATTCCGGTCAAGGGCATGTGCCTTCGTTGCGGGCACATCCCCAATGGGGGGTGTGCAGGAGGCAGCTGATCGATGTTTCTCTCTCATCGATGTTTCTAGCTCTCTATCCCTCTCCTTTCCTCTCTGTAAAAAATCAATAAAATACATTAAAAAAAAAAAAACAATGGAAAAATATCCTCTGGTGAGGATTAAATCTATATATATAAAACTCTAATATGCAAATAGACCAAATGGCAGAACAACCGAACAACCGGTTATAATGTGTGCTGACTACCATGGGGCGCGTGGGGAACATGGCGGGCATTGGCGGCAGGCAGCAGAGTGCAGAACATGGTGGGCATCGGCCATGGCGGGATGGTAGAGAAGGTAAGCGGGGTCGCCAGATCAAGGGTGCCAGTTGCTGTCATTGGGGCGAGCCTCTGGTGGTTACTGAAAATGCTTTGCTCCTGTGCACTGTGGTCCCACTGAGCGCTCGCATCTGATGCTGGCACTGGCCCCTCTTACACCCGCTTCTGGTGCCTGGCGCCGGCCCTGATTGCTCGGCGCCGTCAACGGGTATGAGAGGCAGCTGCCGGCCCCGATCGCCCCTCAGGGCTTCTCCACCTCCCCCTGCTCCTGAGGGGTGATAGGGGCAGCAGCCGCTGCTTGCACCTCCTGACAGTGCCAGCCCCGCTTGTACCCGATGCTGGCGCCGGCCCCAATTGCTCCACGCTGAAAGCAGGTGCAAGCGGGGCCAGTGCTGTCACCGCGTGGGAGGAGCAGCGGTGGGAGCGGGGCTGCCGGCAGACAGGGGACCGGGGGCATGGAGGATGGGCCAAGACCCACCCCTGTGCCCACCACCACCTCGTGGCCCACAGTTCCTTTCAAGGTGCACGAATTTGTGCACTGGGCCCCTAGTAAATAATTTTTTTAAAATATATTTTATTGATTTTTTTACAGAGAGGAAGGGAGAGGGATAGAGAGTTAGAAACATCGATGAGAGAGAAACATCAATCAGCTGCCTCCTGCACACCCCCCACTGGGGATGTGCCCGCAACCAGCCCTTGACTGGAATTGAACATGGGACCTTTGAGTCTGCAGGCCGACACTCTCTCCACTGAGCCAAACCGTTTAGGGCAAGTAAATAAATTAAAAAAAAAAAAAAAAAAAAAGACTACAGCCAGCACAACAATAGCTGTCTGGTGTGAAGGAATCAAAATTATACCTATGTTTTTGTTAGACTGGCAAAAAATGTGAATTTTTTGCCAATCTGACAAAATTTGGTTGGCACAGAATTTTAGTAATTAGTTTATGTGTGCTATGAGATGAAAAAGGTTGAAAATTGCTGCTATAGACTGTCTGCATTCAAGCTAAAATACTCAAAAATTTAGAATTAGAAAATAGGTAGAAACATTATAAAAAGAAGCATATAGTGTGGTTTGTGTTTTTTTTACCACAGGAAAAATAAACTAGTTTTAGAATAATGTAATATACATTTTTTAAGTATTCCTTTTCATTACAAAAAGGAAAAGAAACAGTACATTAGACGAAATTTTCAGGAAAAAAAAATTCCAATAATCTAATTAATCTACTAAACTGTTTATATTTCCCTTTTCTTTCTGACTTTGATCTTCTGGCACTGTGTTTTTGTTTGATTGCTTATTTAATGGACTATTTTTTAGAGCAGTTTTAGGTACAGAGATTCCCCATATAGTCCCTGCCCCACACATGCACAGCTCCCCCATTACCAACATCCCACATCCAAGTGGCACATTTGTTATAATGGATGAACCTACATTGACATATGTACTTTTTTAAGAGTTGACTTTTATATTAAATACACATAATAAAAGTTACTTTTTTTAAAGTCATGAATGATAGTTACAAATGTCATTTCGTTAGCTATAATAAATTAGTTAATTTCTCAGAAAATAATTTTCACTAAAATTTTTCAACACAAGTGTTGATGGTAATGAATATATACACTGGGAAGATAATCTCTCTTTCTCTCTCCATATATATATATAAAATTTATTTTTTTCTATTGATTTTTAGAGAGCCTGGAAGGGAAGGAGGACAGAGCAGGGGCGTGAGGGGGGGGGGGAGGGAGAGAGAGAGGGAGGGAGGGAGGGAGGGAGGGAGAGAGAGAGAGAGAGAGAGAGAGAGAGAGAGAGAGAGAGAGAGAGAGGCACACAGACATTGATGTGAGAAAGACACATAGATTGCTTGTCTCACTCACAGGGCCGGGATCGAACTCATGACCGTTTGGTGCACAACTGAGGCTATATTACAACTTAGTCACACTGGCCAGGGATATAGATATATGTTTATTACATATATATGTATGTATATGCCTTTAGTATAGAAACTTCATAACTAACTGGCCAGTCACAACTGTTTCAGCTGATCTATTTCCAAAAATCAGGCACACATAGAAAGCTTAACATCATAAAGTTTTCCGTTATTTAAGTGCCTCGCTTATTAAAGTATATGTGAACAAATTTTCTGGTGTTAAAATGCAAAACATTGTATAAATCCAAAAAGCATCTTGAGAGTTCACCAAGCATTTTAGTTATAGTATAATTATAATTGCCCAATTATGCTTAAAAAGAACTCTTTATGAGTTGTGAAAATGATATCTGTTGCAATACCACACAGAATGAATTCATGGGTCAGTCAAATCTTCCTTAACTCTCAAATGACAAATTGGGGATTTGTAATAATTCCAAGATTACAATTTGTATAAAGTCAACAATCTTACATGAGTTGGTCTAAATACTACTCTGCACTATTTAAAAAAATAAACTGTTTGCTAAAACCCATTCAATAATATGTATTAGATGAACTTCTAGGGTTAACTGCATGATTTTCTATTATAATTCTAACAATGAAAACCCTAGACCTCCCTCTTGGACTACACAGTGAAAGTGTACTATTATCAGGAGCCTGCTGAAGAGAAAGCTATCACTACTTTAATGGTAGCATTTTCCTTCACATCTGCACTTCAGCCAGCACAAGTGTACATGACCAGCCAACTGAGCTGCCTGCTGGAGCCTGCTGCCCCACCCTGGCAGCCCCTGCTCAGAGCCCACACAGGAGACATCTGGAAGAAGGAACTCTGGAAAGGAGACACTCACAATTTCGCATAAAAGTCACAGAACTCCTTGTAGACTTTGACGTCACTCTGTCTGCGCTGCAGTTTGGACACAGCCCTCTCGTCTTCATTGCCATTAGCCTGGCGGATGCTGCTCAGGGCTGATTGGAGGATTTCTTCCTTTTTTGGAATAACAGAGGGGTGGTACACCCTACTCGGGAACGCCATCGTGGGTGCTCTTGAGCTTGGAGCCCAGGCCAGAGAGCAGTGGGACAGGAGACCGGAGAAACAATGTCCAGGCCTCCCCCACTTCCGTGCCAGGGTCACTCCCACTGTCCTCACACACGTCAGCCCCAGGCTTGCTGACCTTCACAGTAAGAGCTCCAGTAGTAAAGAAAGTCCTGATTTACAGAGGCATTTTGGAAGCTCTAGAAAACATCACAAAAAATAGCAACACAGTCTTTGCTGAACAGCCTTCTGGTGGACTGTAATCTCTACTACAGAATGAGAGGGCTGTCTGGCAGGCCTCCAGGAGAAAGAAATAGCCATGTGCGCTGCTGGCTGCTGCTGGGCTTCAACAACACTAACACTGTGCTTCTCAGCCTGGGTGAGCATAAGACTCTCTTGGAGAGCATGTCATCCCCCACCCCTAGAAATTCTGTTTCTGATAAGCTCCTGGTGAGGTGGCACTGCTGGCACACTGAGGAGCATTCCGATGCCCAGGCCATGCTTGCAGATGTGCCCTATTGTGCCTTCCCCAGGAATCTGAATTAGTGCAATAAAGAACGATGTTTAACTTATTTTCCTCACACGTGGCACATACTAAGAATTCAATAATGTATTCGGTGAATGGATGTACGCAAGAGTTAATAGGAAAGAGATGGAATTTAGTTAGGACTCTTTGTATCTGATTCCCAGCTAATCCTGTAAGTCAGGCAAGCCAATATTTTTTGGTCTTTATCATGACTAAGGACGCCACTGGCATGCATGTCTTATTATACAATATTACAGGTCTTGTAATGATGTTAGCAGAGATGATGATGATGTAGAACTGTCAGGCTCTTATTTATTTGTTTTCCTTACAATATTCTTTACAGTCCTTAATTTGTATTAGGTCCAGTGATTGTAAATCATGTTCATTTTCCTGCCAGAAACACCATCAGATCCAAAATATTCTGTTCAGACTGAGGTAACGCTCCTTAGAGACACCAACCTGCAGGGCAGCACACTGAGGTAGGCACTGGAGACTGCCTTTCCTTCAGCTCAAACAGTAAGGAGGGCTGGGGACAAATTCTTAACCTTCTTTTAGCCTCACTTCACATGCTAAATATAACACTCAGGAGGGGAGGAAATTTGCCTTATTTATGACTGTACTCACATCATAAATAGAGCCCACCCCTTAGCAGGCATGCAATTAATTGTTGATGAATGAACTGGGGTTAATAATCCATCTACTTGATCTAACAAACCTTGGAAACAACGAAAGAGCATATTAGCTACCAGTCTGCTAAGCACTTTGAGTCAGCAAGAGATCTAAACATGTAACTAAAATACTACTACTAAAATAAATGTAACTAATTATCTTATTTACTTCATAACAACCAGTCTTATTTCTACTAGACAGAACAGTTGAACTAGGAAAAGCTAATGGTTCATGAATATAAGACACAATGAATTCTCTTATCTGCCAAGGAACTAAAAATATTCTGAAAGAACTGCAATCAAATTTTCAACTTTTTATTTTGTAATAATTTTTGTCACAGGAAATTGTAAAGATTGTACAGAGAGGTGATACAGCATCCAGCTCTCCCAAGTGGTTCCATCTCATATAACTACAGTAAATCATCAAAACCAGGAATCTGACATTGGTGTAATGTGTGTATAGGGTAGACACATGTAAACACCACCCCAATCACAATATAAAACCAGTCCATCACTACAAAGATCTCTGTCAGGTTATCTCTGAGAGTTCTCTCCTCACCCTGCCATCCCTAACTCCTGGCAACCATTAATCTGATTTTCATCTATGTAATTGTAACTTAAAGAATATTATTGCTATGGACTGAATGTTTGTGCCTCTCCAAAATTCATATGTTGAAAGCCTGATCCCCAAAGTGATGGTACTTGGAGGTGGGTCCTTCGGGAGGTGATTAGGGTTAGATTAAGTCATGAGAGTGGGACATCAATCCCTCACCATGGGATTAATCCTACATAATAAAAGGACAGGGACCATAAGTGTAACAACCGGAAACAACAGTTTGACCAGTTGCCATGAGGTGCATTGACCACCTCTGAGTCCTTCCCGCTCAGCCTGCGAGAGGTGGCTCGCGGCGGTGTGCGGGGTGGCTCATGATGGTAGCGGGCGGGGAGGCTCAGGCACAATTTTGCGTGCTGGGCCTCTAGTACCCTCAAAAGATGAGGAAGAGACACAGATCACTCTCTATGGGCCACATGATACATGATACGATATAGCCAGAGCAGCTGTCTACAAACCAGGAAGTGGACCCTCATCGTAGCTGAATCTGCTGGAGTCTGGATCTTTGAATTCCCAGTCTCTAGAACAGCGGTTATGGGAACATCTGGCCTGTGGGCCATATAAGGCCTGTGAAATCATTTGGTCTGGCCCTGTCAAGACATAAGGGGTGAGTTAATTAAATGTTTGACCAAATGTAGCTGGCTAATTTTTAAGATGATAATTTTGTATGGCACATGAATGGTGTTATAAATATCCAAATGGCCCTTGGCAGAAAAAAGGTCTTCAGCCTGGCTCTAGAACCTTGAGAAATAAATATTTGTTGTTTAAGCCATGTAGTCTACAGTACTATTGTAGCCAAAACTGACTGAGACAACTACATCAATGAAATCACACAGTCTGTGACCTCACTAGAAGGCTCGCTTTTTCCTTCTTTTTTTAATCCTGAGAGAAATGCATTGATTGGTTGCTTCCTGCGTGCACCAGGGCCAGGGCCAGGGAGGAGCTGCAACCCAGGTATGTGGCCTTGACAGGAATTGAACCCAGGACACTCTGGTCCACAGGCTGACACTCTATCCACTGAACCAAACCAGTCAGGGCTGGAAAGCTCGCCTTTTCCACTAGCATAATGCCCTTAAGATATATCCATGTTGCTTTTTTAAATATATCAAAAGCTTGCTCTTTTTCTTTTTAAATATGTTTTTATTGAGCCCAACCAGTGTGGCTCAGTGGTTGAGCATCCCTATGAACCAAAAGGTCACAGTTCAATTCCTGGTCAGGGCACATGCCCAGGTTGTGGGCTCGATCCCCAGTGTGGGGTGTGCAGGAGGCAGCCGATCAATGATTCTCTTTCATCACTGTTGTTTCTATCTCTCTCTTTCCCTCTCCCTTCCTCACCGAAATAAATAAAAAATATGTTAACAAAACCAAAAATAAAGTTGTTAAATGCTTTTATTGATTTCAGAGAGAGGAAGGGAGAGGGAGATAGAAACATCAATGATGAGAAGGAATCATTAATCGGCTACCTCCTGCATGTCCCCCATTGGAGAATGAGCCGCAACCGAGGCATGTGCCCTGACTGGGAATCAAATAGTCAACCTTTTGGTTCCTGGGTTGACATTCAACCATTGAGCCACACTGGCCGGGCAATAGCTTGCTCTTTTTCATTGCCGAGTAGCACTCCATGGTATGAATATACCTTAGCTTGTTTAACCACTTACCCACTAAAGGACATTTAAGTTTAGGCTGTTGGGAATATAGCAGTGTATACGTTTCTGTGTGAATATGAATTTTCATTTGAGATAAATGTTCTAGAGTGAAATTGTTGAGTTATATGATAAGTCTATGTTTATTGAAAAAAACAACAAACCTGCCAAATTATTTTATAGAGTGGTTGTAAATCTTTACATTGCCACCTGCAATGTATGAGATTTAATTTATCCACTTCCTTTCCAGCCTTTGGTGTTACCGTTATTTTTAATTTTAGCTGTACTAATTAATAGGTATGTAGTCCCAATTTTTATTGTATATATATATGTAATAAGTATATATATATGTGAAGATAAATACAAAAACAAGTCAGAAAATTTACCTCACCAGATAATCATATTGATAAGAAAAATGAATAATGTGTGCATTTGGAGAAAAAAGCAAACACTACAGAGAGGTATAAAATGAAAAGTCTCTTAATAGTTTATGTGTGTGTACATGCATGCATTTTGCTTTTATTTTATATATTTATTTATTTTGTTAATCCTTATCTGAGGATATTTTTTCCATTGATTGTTAGAAGAGTAGAAGGGAGGGGGGAGGGAGAAGAGAGAGGGAGAGAGAGAGAAAGAGAGAGAGAGAGAGAGAGAGAGAGAGAGAGAGAGAAACAAGGATGTGAAAGAGACACATGGACTGGGGCCAGGGACTGAACCTGCAACCCAGGTATCTGTCCTTGACCAGAAATCAAACCTATGATGGTGCATGGGCCAATGCTCCAACCACTGAGCAACGCTGGCCAGGGCAGCAATTACTTTTTAAGAGGCTATTACCTATTATAGAAAAGCTGCTGCCCTGGCTGGTTTGGTTTTGTGAATGGAACTTTGGCCTGCGGAATGAGGGGTCTGTGGTTCAATTCCGATCAGGGGGCATGTGCCTGGGTTGCCGGCTCAATCCCCAGTGGTGGGCATGCAGTATGCAGCCAATCAATGCTTCTCATCATTGATGTTTCTCTCTCTCTCTCCCTCTCCCTTCCTCTCTGAAATCGATAAAAATACTAGTATATTTAAAAAGAAAAGAAAATAGCTGCACTAGCAGCCCGCCTCTGTCCGAGGAGCAGCAGCCTCGTGAGCAGCCTGCTCCCATCCAAGGAACAGCAGCCTCATGAGCAACCCACACCCGTCCTAGAAGCAACAGCTGTGTGAGCACCCTGACCCCACCAGCCAGAGGAGCCACTACTGCTGCGAACAGTGACCACTAGAGGAGCTGATGCCAACTGAGGAGGAGCTGCTGCCGCGATTACCCGAGGAGAAGCTGCCACCCAAGGAGTAGCCCCTGCACGACTCGACACCTAGATCCTTCGGTGAGAGACAAAATGGGTAGACAAAGAAACCCCCAAAGGAAAGAAAAGGAGGAAGTGCCAGAAATGCAGCTAAGTGAAATGGAGGCATGCAATATGTCAGAAAAAGAATTCAGAATAAGGTCATACAATTCATAAATCGGATGGATGAAAAATCAACAACTTATGTAACAATCAAGAAGAAATAAAGAGTGATATAGCTGCAATAAAAAACACAATGGAACATTTCAACAGTAGAATAGGAGAAGCGGAGGAGCGAATTAGCAAATTAGAAGACAGGGAAGCAAAACACACCCAAACTGAACTGGAATTGGAGAAAAGAATTAAAAGACAGGAGGAGAGCCAAGGGAGCTTTGGGAAAACATGACATGAAGCAACATACAAATGACAGAAAGAGGAACAATGGTAAGAAAACCTATTTGAAGAAATAATGTCAGAAAATTTCCCTGATGTGGGGAAGAAAAGTCACACAAGCACAGAGTCCCAAACAAGATGAACCCAAAAAGACCCACACCAACACATGACATAATTACAATGACAAACGCGATTGACAAAGAGAGAATCTTAAAGGCTGCAAGAGAGAGGCAGAGAGTTACCTACACAGGATCTCCCATTAGATTATGAAATGATTTCTCAACAGAAACACAACAGGCCAGAAAAGAATGGAAGGAAATTTACAAAGTGATGCAAAGCAAGGGACTGAATCCAAGAATAATCTATCCAGCAACGCTATCATTCAAAATTGAAGGGGCAATAAGGAGCTTCACAGACAAAAAAAGGCTAAGGGAGTTTATCACTACCAAGCCAACAATGCAAGAAATGCTAAAGGGACTGGGGTAAAAAGAAGAAATAAAAAGGGAAGAAGGAACACAGGCACAAAAAATAAAAATGACTACAAACAAGTACCTATCAATAATAACTTTAAATGTAAATGGACTTAATGCTCCAATCAAAAGATATCGAGTGACGGAATGGATAAAAAAACATGACCCATATATATGCTGTCTACAAGAGAACTACCTCACACAGACTCAAAGTGAAGGGTTAAAAAAATATTTTTCAGGCAAATGGAAATGAAAAAAAAAAAAAAAAAAGGTGAGAAAGTTCCTATTGGGGAGGATCCAAGATGGCAGCATAGGTAAACACCTAAACTGCTGCCTCGCACAACAATTTCAAAACTACAACTAAAAGACAAAACGTCTGTCACCCAGAACCACGGGAAAGCTGGCTGAGTGGAAGTTCTACAACTAGAAGGAAAGAGAAAAGAGCATTGAGACGTGCACAAGCGCTGAAAAGCTGAGGTAGGGAGGCGTGCGATCTGGGCTGGCAGCAGGCGTTGCTTTTTTTCAACCCGAAGGGAGACAAGCCCCCGATTACTCTGAAATCCAGTTTCTGAGGAGACGCGGGGGACCCAAACTCCTACGGGGAGAAGCTGGACTGTCTGCCATTGGGTCAGAAAGTGAGGGTGGCTTGCTTGCAAAACTGCGCGCCAGGAATAATTGTTTACTGTGCTGGGGCAAGGGACAGGGAGACGCGGTCAGAAACGCAGAGCCAGCTCACTGGCAGCCATCGCTGTTTGCCACACCCTAGCCTAGTGACGCCCTGAGACCCCGCCCCGCACAACCTACAAACCCACCCAAGCTCCTAGCAGCGGCATTAGCATATGAATGGCCTGCCCTATCGCAGCTTAACCTAGCAAACTTGCAACCCAGGTCAGACAGCTCCAAAACCTCCAAACCCCAAGCAAAGAGGACAAAACTGTAGTTCTTGCTGTAGTGACTGCTGGGTGGCCTCAGACAGTAGCTGACCTGCACCCCATTAGAGATCGAGAAGCCAGTGTACCTAGTGGTCAGTGTGAGACACCAGATTTCAACTCCTCACATCCATAAGTGACACATTCAAGAGGCACACTCAGTGAGCACCAAAGCCCCACTGAAACAAGTCCTGCACCATAAGCGTGTCTCCAGCGCAGCAGTTCTTCCATTATGGACATAGCAGGTCCTCACAACCAATTGGCCTGGAGGTCAATTCCTCCCAGTGCACCAACAGCAATCAAGGCTTAACTACACCAAGACTTTGCACTCATCCCACAAAGGGGTGTACCAAGAGCGTCCACCTCAGGTGATTGGGGAGGCTGAGCTACTGGCCCCTATAGGTCACCTACCACACAAAGCCACTCCATCAACACAGGGAAGCAGCCAAAATGCGGAGACAAAGAAACATGTCACGAATGAAAGAAATGGAGCAAAGCAAACTACTGGATGACATAGAGTTCAGAATCACATTTATAAGGTTACTCAAGAATCTTCTAAAAACCTCTGAGGAACTTAGTGAGACCTTTAAGGATCTTAATGAGAATGCCAAAAAAATGGAAAAGGACCAGTCAGAAATTAAGCATACACTGTCCAAAATAAAGAATATACAGAAACTCAACTGTATATCAACGTACCCCAAGAATCAAACCAAAGATCTGAAATATGAGGAAACAAAAAACACCCAACCAGAAAAACAAAAAGAAAAAAGAATCCAAAAATATGAAGATAGTGTAAGGAGCCTCTGGGACAACTTTAAGCGTACCAACATCCTAATTTTTGGGGTGCCAGAAGAGAGAGAGCAAAATATTGAAAACCTATTAGAAGAAATAATGACAGAAAATTTTCCCTACCTGGTGAAAGAAATAGACTTACAAGTCCAGAAAGCACACAGAACCCCATACAAGAGGAATCCAAAGAGGACCACACCAAAACACATCATAATTAAAATGCCAAGGGCAAAAGACAAAGAGAGAATCTTGAAAGCAGCAAGAGAAAAACGGTTAGTTACCTACAAGGGAGCACCCATACGACTGTCAGCTGATTTCTCGTCAGAAACTATGCAGGCCAGAAGGGAGTGGCAAGAAATATTCAAAGTGATGAACAGCAAGAACCTACAAGCAAGATTACTCTACCCAGCAAAGCTATCATTCAGAGTTGAAGTTCAGATAAAGAGCTTCACAGACAAGAGAAAGCTAAAGGAGTTAATCACCACCAAACCAGGATTACATGAAATGCTGAAGGGTATTCTTTAAGAAGAGGAAGAAGAAGAAAAAGGTAAAGATAAAAATTATGAACAACAAAAATGACATCAAATACATACCTACCAACAAGTGAATCTAAAAATCAAGTGAATAAAAAGTCTAAAGAACAGAATGGACTGGGGGATATAATAGAATCAGGGACATAGAAAGGGAGTGGACTGACAATTCTCAGGGGGAAGGGGGTGTGAGGGGTGCGGGAAGAGATTGGACAAAAATCTTACACTTATGGATGAAGATAGTGGCGGGGGGTAAAAGCCTAGGGTTGCGTGGGGAATCAGGTGGAGGGGAGCTATGGGGGGGGGGTGGAAAGAGGAACACCTGTAATAATCTGAACAATAAAGAGTAAAAAAAAAAAAGAAAAAAAAAGCTGAGGTAGTAATACTTATATCTCACAAAACAGACCTCAAAGTGAAGGCCATAACAAGAGATAAAGCAGGCCACTTCATAATACTAAATGGATCAATACAACAAGAGGATATAACCCTGATAAACATATATGCACCCAATACAGGAGCAACCAAATACAAAAAGGTATCCAAATTGGAAAAGAAGACGTAAAACTGTCATTATTCGCAGATGGAAGAAAAAAGAAACTCCTGGAAGATATCAAAGGAGCGATGGACAACAATACGATCATAGTAGGGGACTTTAATACCCCACTGACATCACTGGATAAATCCTCTAGACAAAAAAATCAGCAAAGAAACAGCAATCCTAAATGACTCACTAGATCAGATGGACTTAATTGACACCTGCAGAATATTTCACTCCAAAGCCGTAATATATGTTCTTCACAAGTGCACATGGGACATTGTAAAGATAGACCACATTGAGTCACAGGCAAAGTGTCTCCAAATTCAAGAAGATTGAAATCATATCAAGCATCTTCTCAGACCACAATGGCATAAAAATTAGAAATAAACTACAATCAAAACAATAAAAAAATTCAAACACTAGGAAGCTCGGGGAGAAACCAAGATGGCGGCATAGGTAAGCACCTAAACTGCTGCCTCACACAACAATTTCAAAACTACAACTAAAAGACAGAACGGACACCATCCAAAACCACAGGAAAGCTGGCTGAGTGAAAATTCTACAATTAGAAGGAAAGAGAAAAGCTCACAGAGAATTGGAGGTACGGCAAAGGGTCTTTGTGCGCGCAGAGAGGAATGGCGGCTGAGAGCCTGGCTGACTTTCTCAGGTGGAAGGGGGAAATAAGCCCCCGACCGCACTGAACCCCAGTTCTGACTGCACTGAACCCCAGCTCCGGGTGAGCCCCTGGGGACCCACGCTCTTGTGGGGGGGATCTGGACTCTCGGGCGGAGACTCGGGAGTCAGGGAAGGCAGAGGTCTGAAGGCGCACGCGTGCTAGTGCACACAAAGGCTGCGGAGGTTGCCACAGGCTTTCCCTAGTGGAAGGGTGTCGGAGGCTCCTGACTGCACTGGGCCCCAGTTCTGACTGCATTGAACACCGGTTCCAGGCGAGCCCCTGGGGACCCACGCTCTTGTGGGGGGAGTCTGGACTCTCGGGCGGAGACTCAGGAGCCGGGAAGGCAGAGGTCTGAAGGCACGCACGTGCGTGCAAGGGCAAGGCTGACGGGAAGCCAAGACTGTCTGCTCCGCTCTGAGACTCCACCCCATCCAAGCTGAGCACAGAGGCTATTGCAATTTGGCAAGTCTAATCCTATAAGGCTGTCTCCAGCACCAAACTTCTCCCAGCGTAGACACAGCTGATCCTTACAGCCAACTGGCCTGGAGGTCAATTCCACCCAGTGATACCAACAACAATCAAGACTTAATTACAACAAGGCTGTACACACAGTCCACAAAGGGGTGCACCAAGAGTGTCCACCTCAGGTTAACTGGGAAGGCTGACCCACTGGGCCACATAGGAAACCTAGCACACAAATCTACCCTACCAACTCAGGGAAGCAATGAAAATGCGCCGTCAAAGAAACAGATCACAAACGAAAGAAATGGAGGAAAACAAATGACTGGATATAGAATTCAAAACCACGGTTATAAGGCTTTTCAAGAATATCCTAGAAAAGCCTGATAAATATAACGAGACCCTCGAAGATATGAAAAAGGACCAACTACAAATTAAACATACACTGACAGAAATAAAAAATATTATTCAGAGACCCAACAACAGACTAGAGGAACACAAGAATCAAGTCAAAGAATTGAAATACAAAGAAGCAAAAAGCACTCAACCGAAAAATCAAAAAGCAAAAAAAAAAATCCAAAAAGTTGAAGATAATGTAAGAAGACACTGGGACAACTTCAAGTGTACCAACATCAGAATTATGGGGGTGCCAGAAGAAGAGAGAGAGAGGAAGATACTGAAAACCTATTTGAAGAAATAATGACCGAAAACTTCCCCCACCTGGTGAAAGAAATAGACTTACAAGTCCAGGAAGCGCACAGAACCCCAAACAAAAGGAATCCAAAGAGGACCACACCAAGACACAACATAATTAAAATGCCAAGAGCAAAAGACAAAGAGAGAATATTAAAAGCAGCAAGAGAAAAAACAGTTAATTACCTACAAGGGAGCACCCATACGACTGTCAGCTGATTTCTCAACAGAAACTATGCAGGCCAAACGGGAGTGGCAAGAAATTTTCAAAGTGATGAATAGCAAGAACCTACAACCAAGATTACTCTACCCAGCAAAGCTATCATTCAGAATTGAAGGGCAGATACAGAGCTTCACAGATAAGAAAAAGCTAAAGGAGTTCATCACCACCAAACCAGTATTCTATGAAATGCTGAAAGGTATTCTTAAAGAAGAGGAAGAAGAAAAAAGTAAAGATAAAAATTATGAACAACAAATACATATCTATCAACAAGTGAACCTAA
Source organism: Plecotus auritus (assembly GCF_963455305.1). Lineage (NCBI taxonomy): Eukaryota > Metazoa > Chordata > Mammalia > Chiroptera > Vespertilionidae > Plecotus > Plecotus auritus. The sequence continues at coordinate 104,871,155 of NC_137771.1, forward strand.
AAATCAAGTGAATTAAAAACCTGAGGAACAGAATAATCTGGTGAATATAATAGAATCAGGGGCATAGAAAGGGAGTGGACTGATAATTCTCAGGGGGAAAGGGTTATGGGGGTTCAGGAAGAGACTGGACAAAAATCATACACTTATGGGTGAGGACAGTTGTGGGGAGGTAAGGGCAGAAGGTGGGGTGGGAACCGGGTGGAGGGGAGCTATGGGGGGAAAAGGAGGAACAATTGTAATAATCTGAATAACTATTTATAAAAAATAAAAAATAAATAAAAATAAATAAATAAAAAAAACACTAGGAAGCTGAATAGCATGCTATTAAACAATGATTGGGTTACCAAAGAAGAAATTAAAAACATCCTGGAAACGAATGACAATGAAAACACAACAATCAAAAATGTATGGGGCACAATGAAAGCAGTCCTGAGAGGGAAGTTTATAGCTGTACAAGAAAAAATGATAGTAAATCATGTAACTACAACTTAAAGAATTAGAAAGAAAGCAACAAGAAAAGCCCAGAGTGAGCAGAAGGAAGCAGATAATAAAGATCAGAGCAGAAATAAATGACATAGAGACAAAAAAAAAAAAATACAAAAGATCAAAGAAACCAAAAACTGGTTCATTGAAAGGATAAAGAAGATTGATGAACCTCTAGCCAGGCTCACGAAGAAGCAAAGAGAGAGGACCCAAATAAACAAAATCAGAAATAAAAGAGGCAAAATAACAACAGACCCCACAGAAATACAAAAGATTGTTAAAAAATACTATGAACAACTCTATTCCAACAAACTAGACAACCTGGAGGAAATGGACATATTCCTAGAAAAATACAACCTTCCAAAACTTAATCAGGAAGAATCTAAAAATCTCATTAGGCTGATAACTATGGAATAAATTGAAGCAGTCATCAAAAAGCTTCCCAGCAAACAAAAGGCCGGGGCCAGATAGCTTCACAGGGGGATTTTTACCAAACATTCAAGGAAGAACTAAAACCTATCCTCCTCAGACTATTCCAAAAAATTCAAGAGGAAGGAACACTTCCAAGCTCCTTCTATGAAGCCAGCATCACCCTAATACCAAAACCAGATAAAGACAACACAATGAAAGAGCATTACAGGCCAATATCCCTCATGAACATAGATGCCAAAATCCTCAACAAAATTCTAGCAAATCGGATCTAGCATTATATCAGAAAGATCATACACCATGACCAAGTAGGATTTATCCCAGGGATGCTAGGATGGTACAATATCCGCAAAAATCAATAAACATGATACATCACATAAACAAATTGAGAGATAAAAATCATATAGTCATATCAATTAATGCAAAAAAAGCATTTGACAAAATCCAACACCCTTTCTTGATAAAAACCCTGAGAAAAATGGGAATAGAGGGATCATATCTCAACATAATAAAGCCTTATATGACAAACCTATAGCCAACATTATACTCACTGGACAAAAACTAAAACCATTTCACCTAAGAACAGGAACGAGACAGGAATGTCCACTTTCACTACTCTTTTTTTTAAAAATAAATCTTTATTCAGATTATTACAATTGTTTTTCCTTTTTCCCCCCATAGCTCCCCTCCACCCATTTCCCACCCCACCTTCTGCCCTTACCTCCCCTCCACTGTCCTCATCCATGGGTGTATGATTTTTGTCCAGTCTCTTCCTGAACGCCCCATATCCCTTTCCCCCTGAGAATTATCAGTCCACTCCCTTTCTATGCCCCTGATTCTATTATATTCACCAGATTATTCTGTTCCTCAGGTTTTTAATTCACTTGATTTTTAGGTTCACTTGTTGATAGATATGTATTTGTTGTTCATAATTTTTATCTTTACTTTTTTCTTCTTCCTCTTCTTTAAGAATACCTTTCAGCATTTCATAGAATACTGGTTTGGTGGTGATGAACTCCTTTAGCTTTTTCTTATCTGTGAAGCTCTGTATCTGCCCTTCAATTCTGAATGATAGCTTTGCTGGGTAGAGTAATCTTGGTTGTAGGTTCTTGCTATTCATCACTTTGAAAATTTCTTGCCACTCCCGTTTGGCCTGCATAGTTTCTGTTGAGAAATCAGCTGACAGTCGTATGGTTCCTCCCTTGCAGGTAATTAACTGTTTTTTCTCTTGCTGCTTTTAATATTCTCTCTTTGTCTTTTGCTCTTGGCATTTTAATTATGTTGTGTCTTGGTGTGGTCCTCTTTGGATTCCTTTTGTTTGGGGTTCTGTGCGCTTCCTGGACTTGTAAGTCTATTTCTTTCACCAGGTGGGGGAAGTTTTCGGTCATTATTTCTTCAAATAGGTTTTCAATATCTTGCTCTCTCTCTTCTTCTGGCACCCCCATAATTCTGATGTTGGTACGCTTAAAGTTGTCCCAGTGTCTTCTTACACTATCTTCAACTTTTTGGATTTTTTTTTCTTTCTGCTTTTTCGGTTGAGTGTTTTTTGCTTCTTTGTATTTCAGTTCTTTGACTTGATTCTTGTGTCCCTCTAGTCTGTTGTTGGGTCTCTGTATAATATTTTTTATTTCTGTCAGTGTATGTTTAATTTGTAGTTGGTCCTTTTTCATATCTTCGAGGGTCTCGTTATATTTATTGGCCTTTTCTAGGATATTCTTGAAAAGCCTTATAACCGTGGTTTTGAATTCTATATCCAGTCGTTCGTTTTCCTCCATTTCTTTCATTTGTGATCTGTTTCTTTGACGCCGCATTTTCACTGCTTCCCTGAGTTGGTAGGGTATATTTGTGTGCTAGGTTTCCTATATGGCCCAGTGGCTAGGCCTCTCCAGTTAACCTGAGGTGGACACTCTTGGTGCACCCCTTTGTGGACTGTGTGTACAGCCTTGTTGTAGTTAAGTCTTGATTGTTGTTGGTATCACTGGGAGGAATAGACCTCCAGGCCAGTTGGCTGTGAGGATCAGCTGTGTCTACGCTGGGAGAAGTTCGGTGCTGGAGACAGCCTTATAGGATTAGACTTGCCAAATTGCAATAGCCTCTGTGCTCAGCTTGGATCGGGTGGAGTCTCAGAGCGGAGCAGACAGTCTTGGCTTCCAGTCAGCCTTGCCCTTGCTCGTGTGCGCGCCTGCAGACCTCTGCCTTTCCCGGCTCCCGAGTCTCCGCCCGAGAGTCCAGATTCCTCCCACAAGAGCATGGGTCCCCAGGGGCTCGCCTGGAACTGGGGTTCAGTGCAGTCAGAACTGGGGCTCAGTGCAGTCAGGAGCTTCTGACTCCATTCCACTAGGGAAAGCCTGTGGCAATCTCCGCAGCCTTTGTGCGCACTGGCATGTGCGCACCTGCAGACTTCTGCCTTCCCTGGCTCCCGAGTCTCTGCCCGAGAGTCCAGATTCCCCCCGCCCCTCCCCGTAAGAGCGCGGGTCCCCAGGGGCTTGCCTGGAACTGGGGTTCAGTGCATTCAGAACTGGGGTTCAGTGCAGTCAGGAGCTTTGGACTCCCTTCTGCTAGGGAAAGCCTGTGGCAACCTCCGCAGCTTTTGTCCACACTGGCGCACGCGCCTCCAGAACCCTGCCTGCCGGGGCTTCCCCGGGTTTCCGAGTCTCCGGGTGCCTTTCTCTCTACCTGACAGTCTAGACTCCCCCTGTATGAGCTTGGGTCCATGGGGTTTCGCCCAGGACTGGGGTTCAGTGCAATCAGAACTGGGGTTCAGTGCGGTCGGGGGCTTCCTCCCCCCTTCTGCCAGAGAAAGTCAGCCAGGCTCTCAGCTGCCCTTCCCTCTGCGCACACAAAGACCCTTTGCCGTACCTCCAATTCTCTGTGAGCTTTTCTCTTTCCTTCTAGTTGTAGAATTTTCACTCAGCCAGCTTTCCTGTGGTTCTGGATGGTGTCCGTTCTGTCTTTTAGTTGTAGTTTTGAAATTGTTGTGTGAGGCAGCAGTTTAGGTGCTTACTTATGCCGCCATCTTGGTTTCTCCACTTTCACTATTCTTGTTCAACATAGTTCTGGGAGTGCTAGCCATAGCAATTAGACTAGAAGAAGAAATAAAGGCATCCAAATTGGAAAAGAAGACGTAGAAGTGTCATTATTCGCAGATGACATGATACTGTACATAGAAAACCCTAAAGACTCCATCAAAAGATTATTAGACTTAATAAATGAATTTGGCAATGTAGCAGGATACAAAATTAACGCCAAGAAATCTATGGCATTTCTATACACCAATAGTGAACTTATATAGAAAGAGAGAACTGAAAAAACAATCCCATTTACCATCGCACCAAATAAATTAAGATACCTAGGAATAAACTTAACTAAGGAGGTAAAAGACCAGTATTTGGAAAACTACAGTACACTGAAAAAAAGAGATAGAAGAAGACATAAACAGATGGAACAACATACCATGTTCATGGATTGGTAGAATCAACATCATTAAAATATCCATACTACCCAAAGCAATCTATAGATTCAATGCACTCCCCATTAAAATACCAATGGCATATTTCACAGACCTAGAACGAACTCTCCAAAAATTCATCTGGAATAAAAAAGGACCCCGAATAGCCACAGCAATCCTCAGAAAGAACAAAGTAGGAGGGATCTCAATACCAGATATTACGCTATGTTACAAAGCCACTGTTTTCAAAACTGCCTCGTACTAGCACAAGAACCGACATATAGATCAATGCAATAGAATAGAGAACCCAGAAATTGACCCAAACCACTATGCTCAATTAATATATATATATTTTTAAATATATTTTATTGACTTTTTACAGAGAGGAAGGAAGAGGGATAGAGAGTTAGAAACATTGATGAGAGAGAAACATCGATCAGCTGCCTCTTGCACACCTCCTACTGGGGATGTGCCCGCAACCATGTTACGTGCCCTTGACCGGAATCGAACCTGGGACCCTTCAGTCCGCAGGCTGACGCTCTATCCACTGAGCCAAACCGGTTTTGGCACTCAATTAATATTTGACAAAGGAGGCAAGAACATACAACGGAGTCAAGACAGTCTCTTCAATAAATGGTGTTGGGATAATTGGACAGATACATACAAAAAAATGAAACTAGTCCACCAACTAACACCATACACAAAAATAAACTCAAAATGGATAAAGTCCTTAAACATAAGATGGGAAACCATAAAAATACGATAGGCAGCAAAATCTCAGACATATGCCGATGCAATTTCTTCACCGATATAGCTCCTAGGGCAATGGAAACTAAAGAGAAAATAAACAAATGGGACTACATCAAAATAAAAAGCTTTTGCACAGCAAAAGAAACCATCAACAAAACAACAAGAAAGCCCACTGCATGGGAGAACATATTTGCCAATGTTATCTCTGATAAGGGTTTAATATCCAAGATTTATAGGGAACTCATACAACTTAACAAAAGAAAGATAAACAACCCAATCCAAAAATGGGCAACGGACCTAATTAGATACTTTTTGAAAGAAGACATAAGGAAGGCCAAGAGACATATGAAAACATGCTCTAAGTCACTAATCATCTGAGAGATGCAAATCAAAAGGACAATGAGGTACCATCTCACACCTGTCAGAATGGCTATCATCAACATATCAACAAATGACAAGTGCTGGTGAGGATGTGGAGAAAAAGGAACCCTTGTGTACTGCTGGTGGGAATGCAGACTGGTGCAGCCACTGTGGAGAACAGTATGGAGTTTCCTCAAAAAAGTAAAAATGGAACTCCCATTTGACCCAGTGATCCCACTTCTAGGAATATATCCCAAGAAATCAGAAACACCAATCAGAAAGGATATATGCACCCCTATATTCGTTCATAGCAGCACAATTTAACATAGCTAAGAGTTGGAAACAGTATAAGTTCCCATCAGCAGATGAGTGGATTAAAAAACTGTAATACATCTACACAATGGAATACTATGCTGAGGTAAAAAAGAGGGAATTCTTACCATTTCCAACAGCATGGATGGAACTGGAGAGCATTATGTTAAGCGAAATAAGCCAGTCAGAGAAAGATAAATATCACATGATCTCACTCATTTATGGAATATAATGAACATAAACTGAGGAACAAAAACAGATCCAGATACAGAGAAGTATCAAACCTCAGAGGGAAGGTAGGTTAGGGTGGGAGGAAAGGGGAGAGATCAACTAAAGGCCTTGTATGCATGCATATAAGCTTAACCAATGGACACAGACACCAGGGGGTTGAGGGCATGAGTGAGGGGGAGGGGGGCAATGGGGCGATAAGGTCACATATATAATATCTTAATCAATAAAGAAAATAAATTTAAAAAAGAAAAGCTGCTAAGCAAAGGGCAGCCTATTCAAGTTGCCACAAGCCCCTAAGAGCTTGCTTATTCTCACAATTGCAGAGCTCCATGCCTTCCTGGTTGGTGTAGAACTCGCACTGTATTAATTCGTTCCTTTGTTGTTTCAGCATAATTAGCATTTATAAGGTGCAGAGAGTGTCTATGCTAGTCTTTTGTTCATAGGGAGGCACAAAAATCAATGGAAAAAATAACCTCAGGTGAGGATTAACAAACAAACAAAAATAACTTGTCACGTTATTTCACTGTTTACTTATATTATTTTACACTACAGGCCTGGTGCGTGAAATTCATGTTCTGGGGGGTGGGGAGGCATCCCTCAGCCCAGCCTGCACCCTCTTGCATTTTGGGAGCCCTCAGGGGATTTCCTTCAGTCAGACATCCTTAGCACTCCCGCAGAGGATGTGAGCCCATCTTCTGGATGAGCGGCGCTCCTCCTGTGGGAGCACATTGACTACCAGGGGGAAGGTCCTGCCTTGAGTGGGATCGGGCAAAACCGGCTCTTTGATATTCCCCAAAGGGGTCCCGGATTGCAAGTGGGCACAGGCCAGGCCAAGGGACCCTACCAGTGCACGACTGAGGCTGGGGAGGTATGTGGGAGGTTGGCCAGCCAGGGAGGGACCGCAGGAGTTCTCCAGGGTGTGTCTGACCTATCTGGCTCAGTCCTGATCGACTGGACCCCAGCAGCAAGCTAACCTACCGGTCGGAGCGTCTGCCCCCTGGTGGTCAGTGCATGTCATAGTGAGTGGTTGAGTGGCCTTAGCATATCATTAGCATATTACACTTTGATTGGTTGAACAGATGACCGTACGACCGAAAACTTAGCATTTTAGACTTTTATTATATAGGACTAGGGGCCCAGTGCATGAAGATTCGTGCACGGGGGATGGGTCCCTCAGCCTGACCTGTACCCTCTCCAATCTGGGAGCACTCAGGAGAGCCCTTTCCAATCTGGGAGTTTCTGTCTGACTTTGCAATCATATGAGCCCAGTTTGGTTTGGTGCTCACAGAATAATAGAGGTCTTCTTTTTTTCTTTGCTCCATTGGTGGAGATTTCCTAGAAGTTGCAGGATATCTTCCCTTTAATTTTTCCTCAACACTCTGACTTTACTTATGTCTCTCACCTTTGCTTTCCCTCTATCCCCCACCCACAACAGTAACTTGCTCCAGGCTCCCTTTGTTCTAGTGTCTAGGAGATCCTGCAACACATCTGCCACCAGAACTACGATTCCCAGCATTCCTGGTGCTCCCCGCACTCTGGGCTTCCGCTTCCAGTCCAGGGGTTGCCACCAGAACTATAATTCCCAGAATTCCTGGTGCTCCCTGCGCTCTTGGTTTCTGCTACCAGTCCAGGGGCTGCACAAACCAAAAGGACTGTGAACTCCAGCCACCCCCAGGCCAGGCTGACAGGACCAGACACTCCAGTGGCATCCCTGGGACCCCGGCCGCTCTATGCCGGCGCATGTGCACGCTGGCCACAGGCTTCAAGTGGGTGTGGTCCCGGGGATGCCCACTGCGTCACCCCGGCTACGCGGAGGGCGGGTGGGCATCCTGCCCTGTCCCCGGCCATTCGGTGCCTGTGCGCTGCCCACAGGCCCGCCATTTTTTGTGGGGGTTAATTTGCATACTCACTCCTGATTGGCTGTGGGTGTCGTGGGGGTATGGTCAATTTACATGTTGTCTATTATTGGTATAGATTATGCCTGAACATATGGAGCTCAGGATACAACAGACCTAAAGGGTACCTAACAAGCACCTGCTGAATAAATACGTGAATACAAGTCACATCCTCTGTTTCTAAGAGTATACAATGTAGTTGGGAAAACAATATATGGATCTATTATTATCTCCCATTATTCAAGCATATAATGATGCGGATTTCTATTTCAGTATCCAGTGCTAAGTGAGCAAAGTCTGTGAGGGTCAGTAACCATGTGGCCATTGAAAGCTTAGGTAGCACTATTCGTCCAAAAGGACTATACAGGTGAGTCGGTTGATCATTCACTTCTCTTATCCAGCTACCATAGAGCACAGCTAAATAATTTGAGGCCAAATAAACACCATTGCTCAAGTTTTATATCCAGTCATTTTGTTACCATGAAAGCATTTTTGGCATTTAATATCACTCTAAGAAATGCAAAGCATCCTTTAGACTGTGACTGTAATAATAGAAAAAAGTTACCTGAATTCCCTTGACTAAAATGACTACAGACACTCCAGTGGCATAAAACAGCTCTTGAAGTAGTTGGGAGACTGTTTTTAAAAAATATCAAAAAAGACATTTTTGTCTGAATAGCGGGCCTATTAGGTGGTTTTTGGTGAAGAACTAGGATTTCCTGAGGTCTGTGATTCCTTAACGGTTTTTCCAAAGAGGTTCTAGGACCTAATAAACTCTCCTCATCACATTGGCTCTTTGGGAGATCCATGGGATAGCTCTGAAAACTAAACAACCCTTAAATCCACCCTGAGTAGAGAAATGCATAGTTCATAAGTTCAACATTTTCTCATCTACTGTTTGCTAAACTGAACTCTACCATTTACTGAAGTGATCATTTTGTCATTATCTACTGTGCAGTGTCATAGATAATGGGGATGCTCGAACAAAATACCACAGTCTAGGTGGCTTATACACAAACAGAAATTTATTCCTCATAGTTAGAGGCTGGACATCCACAGCCAAGGCACCAGCACTGTTGGGTTCTGGTATGGGCTCTCCTCCCCTCTTTCTGGTTCATAGTTGGCACCTCACTGAATTCTCATGTGGTGAAAGAGGCTAGGGATCTCTAACACCATTTTTAGAAGGGCACTAACGCCATTCACGAGAGATCCACCCTCATAACCCAACCACCTCCTAAAAGCCTGAACTCCTAATACTATCACCTTTGGGAGTTAGGATTTCAACATATGAATTTTTGGGGGAGAGATATAAACATTCAGACCATAGCAGGTAGGACCGAGACCCTTACTGAGCGCCCCTAACAGCCTATTAGTTGCCAAGCCACACACAGCATTTCCAATGTTAAGCTGGCCACTCTGGGTCCCACAAAGAGTGCTACAGGGCTTCAGATTCCTTCAGTCACTAACTCCATGGTTCCAGCCCAAATAAATTCCACCCAACACAACACATAGCCAGAGATAAATAACCCTTTTACTAGTAGAGCTATCATACAAAAATAATCTGCAGTTAATTCCAGAAACTTGAATACTTAAAGCCTGGATATAATCATGAGCATTGCCAAATATAAAAATCAACTTCTTAATAACTGGTATTTCTAAATTAAAATTCTCTCAAATAGCAACTACTGAATTATGTGCATCACTACCAAATATTTCATCTATGTGATTTTTAAAACCCAAGTTGAACATTTTGATCAAATGCCATTGAAACACGGGACTCTAATATAGGAACATGTTACATGTTGTAGCCATTCCAGAGAGATGGCTAAACCAAACACTTGGCAACAACCTAACCAATAGCATGAAGCATCTCTAATGTCAACCAAAGGCTTCCATTTGAATGCATATATTCAAATTGTTGAGATCGCTTGGTTAAATTACCATATGGCAAAATAATTTTCACTGTGATTCTCAATCCCACTCACATGGAAAATTTAATCTGATTTTCCCCTATTACTAAAAACAAAACAATCATAACATGCAAGTAAAGATAATGGAGCTGGAAAGTTCTTTCCTGTTTCCCAGCTTCCTGGGCAAATGCACTGTTTTCTTTTTACAGACGGTGAGGAAACAGACAAAGGCTGGCGAGAAAAGGATATGGAGCTGCAACGAATATGACATTTTGCTCTGTTGTTCAAATTATTTCCTAATTCCTGATTGCACAAGCAAAAAGAAAGTATTCATTACAACAGGGGCGAGACAGTGAGAGTGAAATAACGTACACATCTCAAATTTAAAAGTAAGAAAACTGAACATTTGTTACCTGCTTCCACTGGCATTGCTTTTCGGGATCATGATCAAAGCAAGGAAGAGCCTTTTTGGCCCTGTTAGAGTATGTTAGAAATAACTGAAGAGACTAAGTGAAAACCTTTAGCACCTAACACAGATGAAGAGGGCGTGAATGATGCCTATACACCATCAACTGCCCATTCCAGGGCCTCCATCTCATCCCAAATACTCAGACCAATCCAGCAGTGACAAGGAGGCGGTGATCAGAGAAGGTGATTTGCATCTTCATTGTAACACCCTTTCAAAGGAAACTCACTTAAAGTTAGATTATTTTTAGTGTTGGAGACAGAAGATTTCTAGCACCCCAAACTTAGTGATAATTTTAAGAAGTGTTCATATCCCTCATAAAAAATGAGTGAATATTTCAATTTCAGCTTGAAATATTTCGGTATGTAAACTAGAAGGCACACTTTTAGTCCTAAAACCAACAATGAAACTTTTTATTCAGGGACATTCTGAATCATGTGCAGAGAAAACTTAACAGAGTTCAAGACTTGTGACCCCTCCCGTCCACACAAACACAGCAGACCTGACTGCCTGCAACTAGCTGCCTGCCTCAAGAACAGAAAGACATTCTCATCACAGAAGGGACCCACCATAGAAAGGTACAAAACTAGACTGAGAAAGTAGCAGAATGTGTAGCAGAAAAGCCAAAATCATTAATAGCAGAAAACTAACAAAGAATTTGAAAAATGGGGCAGCCCCAGTTTTGCAAGCCCCCCGGTGTGTAAAATGTGAGCTCACAGGGACATCATTTTGTTTGATAAGTTTAATTTTCTCACCTATTTCAGCCCAAAAGTAACTTATTGCAGAAAATTTATAAAAGTCAAAGACTCACTGTTATTTCTGCCATCTAGAGATAAGCACTTTAACATTTGATCACTATTCTTTTAAAAAAATATATGATTTTAAATAAAAACAGGATTGTTGAAAGGTGACTGCTCAGAATTACCTTTAGTATTATGATAATCAAACATTCCAGGTACTGGATGATACATCCACAAAAACATGTGGACAAGTGCTGGTGAGCTGCTTCCTTCTGCAGGAGCTCAGATAAGCTCCATGGAGCTCATGGACTTCAGAGGACTTCCTCCTCCAAGTAAAGACAACTAATTTAACTATTATCACTACAGTGTGAAATCTATAAGCTCTCTCACTGAATCCCCATCCCATGGTCACTCAAATAAGCAGTATTTGGTCAACTGAAAAAAAATTCTTAAAATTATCTTTCATGGGTTGTTCAATTTTTTCTCTTCAATTTTTAAACATCTTTACTGGAAAATGCCTCTGTAGCAGCTCCTCTGTTATTCAGATAATTTCTTTCTGGCATTTGTACCGTGACGTATTAACACATATTCTCACCCCTAAACATCTTTTCAAAAAGATATATTGTGTCCTGACCAAATAGACAAATTTAAGAAAGACTTGTATTTCAAATATACAACAGTATTATTAGCTAAAGGAGTGTTGACTTAAGAGAATGCCCACAGGGAAACTCTTCTAGTGTATCCATGAGCTCCTCAGACACTGTAGTGGCTGCCAGCACCAAGCTTTCTGGCTCTAATTACATCCTTAATTTAGTTCTGACTCAGCTAGGAACAGCTCACTGAGCACTGACCTTCAGCTAAATTGGTAGAGAAGTCAGTGGGAGTTTTTATTTCTTGACTAAGTTTAACATGAGGTCTACTTTCCTCAATGATAAGGTAAACGAGAATGAGAATTTCAGTATGGAAGGACAGAAAAAACATTTTACTCACGTCAAATAAAAACAATCCTTTCAAATTTAAACCTACATATATTTCACTTCCACATGTTTTCTTTTTAACACAGAACATGTTTCCATGCATATGTTATTGTATTAAGAAACATTTGAGCCCTAACCGGTTTGGCTCAGTGGATAGAGCGTCAGCCTGCAGACGGAAGGGTCCCAGGTTCGATTCCGGTCAAGGGCATGCACCTTGGTTGCGGGCACATCCCCAGTAGGGGGCGTGCAGGAGGCAGCTGATCGATGTCTCTCTCTCATCTATGTTTCTAACTTTCTATCCCTCTCTCTTCCTCTCTGTAAAAAATCAATAAAATATATTAAAAAAAAAAGAAACATTTGAAAATATTGGACAGGATTAAGCAGAACTGAAAGTTTTATTTTTTTGCTAACTTTTAAAAAGTTTCTTCTCTTTCATTAACTCCAAGTTAAGTTTATATAGAAAGCCAAGGAATTGTTTTAGCTACCATGACTTAGTTTTTCCCATATGCATGACCTCAAGATGTGAAATGAGAGGAGGCCACGGGAGGCCTGGTACTTGTGGCTGTCAGTGTAATGGTGTCCAGCACACTCCATGCCTTCAGTTTCTCCCAGGTGTCTTTTGCATGTTTCTTCTCTCATTCTGGCTCCTGTCCTCAGCCTTTCTCTCTCCCCGTTGAGCTTACCATCTTCTGTCACAGGAGGAAATTGGGTTTTTGAAAACAGTTTACAGTGTTAGGTGGGAAATTCTTTGTTCAATTCCTTTAGCTCTTCTCAAGAAGACATATTCTAAAAATCTGGCAATCCTATATAATAAAAACCTAATATGCAAATTGTCCCCTCAACTGGAGTTCTGCTGGGAGTTCGACAGCTCAGACCAGTCCCTATGACACACACTGACCACCAAGGGGCAGATGCTCCAACCGATAGGTTAGCTTGCTGTGGGCGCTTGTGGGCTGTACTGAAAAGTGAAGTGTGAGGTGAGAGCCTTCAAGAAGCTCCCAGGGTTTGGCCTGAGCCCTGGGTGGAGGCGGGCGAGGGCGGGAGCCAGGAGGGACCAGGTGGCGCAGGAGGCTGCTACACGTGATGTGCGCAGCCCTCCGCAGCCTGTGGCGTTCTCAGTGCGCAATTTATAATCTTCAGAGCTGCTTCTTTTTATTTGTTAAGTTTCACTAACTACTCCAGGAGAGTGGGCAGCACCATTACGGGGGGGACAGGCCAGGAGCACCTGCCCGTGGCCAAGGGGCGACCTTGGGCTCCTGGGGACGCAGCAGAGGTGGGGGGCAGGGCTGAGTCGGAGAAACTGAGTCCAAAACTTGAAAGGAAGCAGGAGGGGTGGAGGGTGACAGCTGCACAGGGGGCTAGAAAAACTGCTGGGTGGGGGCAGCTGAGGAGCCCAGTGCCTCTCCCATGGGACAGGCTCCACGTTCCTCCCTCCTCCTCCCCGTGACCTCAGCTCTCCTCTGAGGTCCCGCCTGGGCTCACCTCACACAGCTCTGCACACCTCTGCACCACCGCAAGGCCTGCACAACCCCACCCCCACCATCTCGCCCACCTTGCCCCGCCCACCCTTTGGGAACTCAACCCCCAGAGGAGAAAGGGGGAGGCTGCAGACAGGAGGTCACAGGAGGAGGGGGCAGAGCAGGGCCCACCAAGTTAGATGGAGGGGAGGGAGGGAGAGACCCCACAAGACTGGGGACAGAGATGGGCAGGGAAGGAGGGTTGTGCAGAAGCGTTGCCCTTGGTTGAAGTAGAAATCCTGACCCCATTTTACAGACCCCAGCAGTGTGTGTGTGTGTGTGTGTGGGGGGGGGGGCGGGCGAAGACAAAAGAGGGTGTGAGGGGACTGGATGGAGAGCAGTGATGTTTGATTCATGGCCTATTTATTTTTATTAATATATTTTTATTGATTTCAGAGAGGAAGGCAGAGGGAGAGATAGAAACATCAATGGTGAGAGAGAATCGATCTGCTGCCTCCTGCACGCCTCCTACTGGGGATTGAGCCTGCAAACCAGGAATGTGCCCTTGACCGGAATCAAACCCAGGACCCTTCAGTCCGCAGGCTGTGGCTCTATCCACTGAGCCTAACCATCTACGGCGACCCATGGCCTATTTAAAACCACTGCAGCAGGCTGAGCAGGAGTCTTACCATGATGGTGTTACCTGATAATGAGGGTGTCTTTCTTTATGTTGGGGTAATTGGAACTGCAGCGAAGTAAAGACATACCCATGGAGTCTGCAAAGGGTTTCCATGTACACGATGCAATTTACTTCATGTGGCATCTGAAGAGGGTGAGCAGAGCCTTGGAAGGACATGAGGTCTCCAAGACCAGGGGTTGGAGGGAAAGTGCGAGCCAAGCATTCCACACCATGAGTTACAATCTATACTAATAAAAGGATAATATGCTAATTAGACCAAGAGACCTTCTGGGAGACCCTCCGGATGTCCTTCCGGACAAAGCCATGGTGGCAGGGCCGAGGCAGAGGCGGTTAGGGGCCATCAGGCCAGGAGGGGAGGGCAGTTGGGGGAGAGCAGGCCGGTGGGGGGGGGCAGTTGGGGCTGAGCAGGCCAGCAGGGGGGGAATTTAGGGGTTATCAGGCCACAAGGGGGGCGCAGTTGGGTGCGATCAGGTCGGCAGGCAGAGTGGTTAGGGGCGATTAGACAGGCAGGCAGGTGGGTGGTTAGGAGCCAGAGGTCCCAGATAGTGAGAGGGATCCCAGATTGGAGAGAGTGCAGGCCAGACTGACGAACACCCCCCCTCAACCCGTGCACGAATTTCATGCACCGGGCCACTAGTCTATATATATAAAAGCCTAATATGCTAAGTGTCTGACCGAGAAGTCGACTGACTGGTAGCTATAATGTGCACTGACCACCAGGGGGCAGATGCTCTGACCGGTAGGTTAGCTTGCTGCTGGGGTCCAGCTGATCGTGACTGGGTGAGACGGGGCTAGACACACCCTGGAGCCCTCTCATGGTCCCTCCCCGGCCACCGGCCCCGACTGGAACTGGGTGAGATGGCCCTGATTGGCCCCAATTGCCAGCCAGGTGGAGAGACCCCACAGTGCACAAATTTCATACACTGGGCCTCTAGTACTATATAATAGAGCTAATATGCAAATGGTCATCACACCCTCATGCCTTAACTGCTCAGACACTCAACACTGGGGAGAGAGGAATGGGGACCATCCAGGCACAAATGAGCTCACGAGAGAGGAATGGGGACCAGTCAGGCTGTGGCCCGGGAAAGGGACAAGCTGCCCAGGTCCTGGGTGCCTGCAGCTGGCCAGAGGGAGGGAATTCCAGGTTCCGGGTTCCTGTGACCATCTGGAAGAGGGAATCCTGGGTCCTGGGTGTAGGACGAGGCAGAGGCAGTTAGGGGTGATCAGGCCAGCAGGGGAGCAGTTAGGGGCAATCAGGCTGGTAGGGGAGTAGTTAGGGGCGGTCAGGCAGGCAGGCAGAGGTAGTTAGGGGGCGATCAGGCAGGCAGAAGTGGTTGGGGCGATCAGGCAGAGGGGTTAGGGGCGATCAGACAGGCAGACAGGTGAGCGGTTAGGAGCCAGTGGGGCCAGATTGTGAGAGGCAGTTGGATATCCCCTGAGGGGTCCCAGATTGGAAAGGGTGCAGGCCGGGCTGAGGGGACACTGCCCCGTGCATGAATTTCGTGCACTGGGCCTCTAGTAATATATAAAAGCATGGTAATTATGACTGCGGATAGACCCACTCATTTTCTTGATGGAGTATTACTGGAACATCTTTGGTGTACCGGTTACAGAGTTACTGCCTGCTCTGTGCAAGTGGTTGTTCTCCTTTGTTGCACTGGGGCTTTTTTTTTCAGTAGAGGGCACTAAAGAGACCTGATGGAGGAAATGTTTTTGCATCTTGGTCCCATGTGCTCACTTGGCAAGTTCCTGAGTGTAGGGCTTTCTTCTGCACTAGCCCCATTCAGCACACACAGCTTTGTCTGTGGTCCAGCTCCTATGGGCATGGCACCAGAAGCAGCCAGGTGCGGGCAGCCCCCCTGGTGGTTTTGCAGCAGGTGGCCTCGGACTCTTACAGTGTGTGGCAGACCACAGCACACTGACCCTCCCCCACTCTCAGCAGTTCTGTAGTGGAGTGCCTCTGGTGAGACACCTCACAAGAACTGCCTTCCTGGTACGCTGCAGGAAGGGTCTACTACAAGTTCACATTTCTAGCAAGTTTCACTGGCCTGGCACCATAGCAACTTCTCTGCTGTTCCGTGATCCTATGAGCCTCCACAGTGTGTGTATGGGGGGGTGCGACACTCTATCTCAGCTCCATGTAGCTGCTATTCCTATAACCTTGAGTGTTCTATGTCTTACTAGCCAATCCCTTATTATCTCAGCCTCCTGTTAGAGTTAATAATTCTTCCTATCCTATCTAATAAAAGAGTAATATGCAAATTGACCATCACTCCAACACACAAGATGGCTGCCCCCATGTGGTCAAAGATGGCTGCACTCATGTGGACACAAGATGGCCACCACAAGATGGCCAGCAGGGGAGGGCAGTTGGAAGGGACTAGGCCTGCAAGGGAGGGCAGTTTGGGGCGATCAGGCCAGCAGGGGAGGGCAGTTGGGAGGGACCAGGCCTGCAAGGGAGGGAAGTTGGGAGCAATCAAGCCCGCAGGGGAGAAGTTAGGCATCAATCAGGCTGGGACGGGAGTGGTTAGGGGGTGATCAGGCTGGAGGGCAGAAGCGGTTAGGGGCAATCAGGAAGGCAGGCAGTCGAGCAGTTGGGAGCCAGCAGTCCTGGATTGTGAGAGGGATGTCAGACTGCCCGTTTATGTCTTACTAGCCAATCCCTTATTACCTCAGCCTCCTGTTACCAGGATCGGGCCTAAACGGGCAGTCGGACATATCCCTCGAGGGGTCCCAGATTGGAGAGGGTGCAGGTGGGGCTAAGGGACACACACCCGCCCTGGGCATGAATTTTGTGCACTGGGCCTCTAGTCTTTATAATAAACTTTCCTCATTCAAATTACTATGTAGTTCTCTCCTAATCAAACCCAGACAGATATAATAGGCTAAAGTCATCTATTCTTAGAACCTCATGGGCCCTTTATCCAACACGAAACACATTTCACTTAGCCACTTAAAACAATTGTGTCAGCTTTTGAAACTAGGAAGGAATGGAGGATTGGGTTATAAAATAAAAGTACAGCCTGGACAGTGTGGCTAGTGTCCAAGTGTCAACCTATGAACTAGGAGGTCATGGTTCAATTCCCGGTCAGGTCACATGCCCGGGTTGTAGGCTCAATCCCCAGTAGGCAACCAATCAATGATTCACTCTCATCACTGATGTTTCTATCTTTCTCTCCTTCTCCCTTACTCTCTCTGAAATCATTAAAAACCTATATAATAGATATAATATGCAAATTGACCATCATGCCCTTGCACAAGATGGCCAACCCCATGTGGTCACAAGATGGCTGCCCCCACATTGTCAAAAGATGGCTGCCCTCATGTCATCACAATATGGCCATCACAAGATGGCCGGCAAGGGAGGGCAGTTAGGGGCGACCAGGCCGGCAGGGGAGGGCAGTTAGGGGTGACCAGGCTGGCAGGGGAGGGCAGTTAGGGGCAACCAGGCCAGCAGGGGAGGGCAGTTAGGGGTGACTGGGCCTGCAGGAAAGGGCAGTTGGGGGGGACCAGGCCTGCAGGGGAGGGCAGTTAGGGATGACCAGGCCGGCAGGGGAGTGGTTAGGGGGCGATCAGGCTGGCAGGCAGAAGTGGTTAGGGGCAATAAGGCAGGCAGGCAGGCGAGCGGTTGGGAGCCAGCAGTCCCGGATTGTGAGAGGGATGTCCGACTGCCGGTTTAGGCCCGATCCCTG
Organism: Plecotus auritus; assembly: GCF_963455305.1. Lineage (NCBI taxonomy): Eukaryota > Metazoa > Chordata > Mammalia > Chiroptera > Vespertilionidae > Plecotus > Plecotus auritus. The sequence goes on from NC_137771.1 coordinate 104,889,008, forward strand.
TGGACCGGCAGTCGGACATTCCCCGATGGGTCCCAGATTGGAGAGGGAGCAGGCTGGGCTGAGGGACCCCCCCCCAACAAGTGCACAATTTTCATGCAACAGGCCTCTAGTATAAAATAAAAGTACAGCATAATAAAATGATCAGTTACATGGGGCACCCAGTCAGTCTACTCATTATTTGTTTCCCTAAGTCAGAGGTCACAAATGAACTCATTGGTCAAGGGCCAGAGGATGTGGCAGCTCCCACTCAAAAGTATAGACCAGGCACCCCCCTTCCTGTTAGCTCTCTGGTACAGGAGATGTTTGGGGGCCAGTCAATCTGGGTTCCTATAATATATTTCACACGAGTATTACCTCAGGAAAGAAGCAAATGGACACACAGCTCCATTTCCATCCTCAAGAAACAAGAGAATAAAGGAACCTTTAGTAAGCTCTCCCTCCTCTCCACAATGACAAGGAGGTGAGGATGAGAACTGTAAGCTTCTAGAGCACTCACTATGCACCAGCCCACCTGGCTGTGGGGGTTCTGTGTTGCTTTTGCCAGGGCTACACTCATTCTCTTGGTCATGGCCAGTCCTGTTTCCCTCCGTATCATATTACTCCTGCTCTATAATAAAAAAAACCAAGCCTGTTTCTAAATAGTCCTTCAATTTCAGAATACTTGTGGTGAAAGGGACCATGTATACCATTTAACACTGACATGTGTGGCATCTCTCCAAAGGTGTGGTCATGACAGGTGCCACAGACAGAAATAACTGCTTCAAGGGGGGGCTGAAAGCCAGCTTTGAAAGGGGAGGGCAGTTGGCGGGGGGGACCAGGACCTGTCTCACATTTTTGAATCTCTGCATTTTCTGAGAAGGATAAGTCAAAATCTAAAATGTAATACAGATCTGACTGGTGTATTCAGTGGTTAGAGTGTTGGCCTGCACACCTAAGGGTTGCAGGTATGATTCCCAGGCCTGGTCTAGGTGGGTGTGGGAGGCAACCAATTGATGTGTCTCACTCACATCGATGTTTCTCTCATTTTCTCTCTCTGCCTCTTTCTCTCTCCCTCCCTCCCTTCCACTCTCCAAAAATCAATGGAAAAAATATCCTTGGGTGAGAATTAACAACAAAAAAGAAGTAATACAATAATAATATGAAAAATTTCTATTACAAAATGATCTTTCAAGAGATAATATATTACCATATTATATCTTCTCTTCCCTCATTATCTACTCATTCTCATCCCCATACATTAAAAAAAAAAAAATAATTAAGTAGAATGGTGGTAAGGTAGGATAGTAAGAAGCTAGGGAAAGTCCTTGAGAAGTAGAATAAGGGAAACGGAGACAAAAATAATTAAACAGGGCCAAACAATTTGAGCAATTTATGGCCAGTTATCTTCCCTAATCAAGGGCACAGGTTTACACATTCCAGACCATCCAGGGACAGACTGGCCTCGGTCCCAGTCCCTCTTCAATGATGTTTTTAAAAAAGGAAATTAACCAGAAGATAATCATGACCCATCTATATGCACTTTTTGATAAATCAACATATTGAAGGACACACCTGGAAAGCTAATGAATATTCTGTTAAGACTCTCACCTGAGACCTCTCCCAGGCTTTTCTCCAAGAATAAGATAAAAAGCCTCAAGACAAAGGGCCCCATGAGACTTGCAACCAGGGAAGCAATGGGTAGCGGCAGCTCACCCCAGGCTAACCCCCTGAACCTGTATCCAAGGCCCCCTTATTATCTGACTTCCCAGTGAGCTGACAGCAGCCCCTCCTTGGTTCACTTTTGTCACTGTGACATTTACTTCTCAGTGAGCTAACAGCAGCCATGCTTGGCCCACTTCTTTCCTACATTTCTAAAAAGCCAAAGCAACCCTGCCTAGGCTTTCCTGTTGCTTCTTCTATCCTGAGCTCTTTCTTTGTTTCACTGACCTCAGCTTTAATAAACGTACTCTCAAAATCACCTGGAATCATGTTGTGAAATCTTTCCTGCACGAAGGCAAGAACCCACACAGGTCGGCCCGAGGCAGACCAGTGCAGGGCCTGGTAACAGTAGGTGTGATTAGTGAATGCTTTTGTGGAAGATGGCAGCTGTCTTAACAGAGAACAGAAACTAGCCCCATCGACATTCTTCCCCTTCCCTTCACCAACATCCTGAAAGAAGAATATCTGTCACCCCAAACAGGCCAGTGACTAACGGACTTCCCCTGAGCTCTTTGTGACAGGACTGAGGACCTCCTCTTGTTCCTTCTCGTAGTGCTTCGCCTCTACTCTGCCACAGAGTCTAGAGCTACTATCCAATTCCCAACTCAATCACAAACCTTCAAAAAATACTATTTCTAAAGAACAATGTGCACGAAAGAATCAATAAAAAGGCTTTCACACCACAGAACTCAAGGAGTCAGTTATATTTTGTAACTGAGGCACACACACATATGTATTTTAATATTTAATGACTCAAATAATATAAAATGAAACTTAAACCTTCCTGACTACAGGGCAAGGACACCCTGCTCTAACCTTTTCATAAATAGAACTGCTATCAGGAGTGGGTTTCAGTGTAGTACAGCAAACCTGCACAATTCTGCCTATCTTCACCTTTCGATTCCAACCTTTAACTAAACACAGTAAAGAGTAAAACAGAACACAAAAATGTCATCAAACTAACCTGGCACTAGGTCAAATTTCTAAGCTGGGAAAACGGAACAAAATAATTGAGTTCTCAAAGAGCATAGAATCTACTAGGAAAGCAAATTGTCAACTTATGGTCATAGGTGCCAATTCAACACCAACAGGAATCCCCAATTTCGGGAAGTGGGGTGGGAAACTTTATTCAGTACAAAACAACTCAAATGTGATGCAGCACAGCTGTGAAAATAGCACAGCTGTGAGGCCACCCTGGGGCCCGGCTCCTCTCAGGCTAGACAGCTCTGTTCTGCTCCTCAGTGGTCTGCTCTGGCGAGACATCTTTGATATTTCAGCTCAGTTGGGGAAATGCAATCTTTAGTCTTCCATGGAAAGGGAAAATGTGCTCCCAGAGCCAGAGGGGGGCTGAATTATAGACAGCAGTCCCTACCTCTGGTCCCTGATTGGTCTGTCCTCATGCAAATGAGGACTCCAAATCCTCACAATTTGATTGGTCTAAAATGCACTGTCCTAATTGGTCAGAATGGAGTTGCTCTGATTGGTCGGTGAAGATGTTGATGGATATATCGCAGCACAGCTCCAATTGGATGGCAAAAGTGTCAGTCCTATTTGTTCAGATAGGATTCCAGAAACTCCTTTATAAGGGCTGGCTTAGATGCAGGAACACAGTGCAGGCAGATAGTTCAGTGCAGGCTTCTTCCTGAAATGCATAGTGCATGAGAGGCCTCTGTATAGAAATGGCTGCTAAGCTCTGGTTTTTCAAATTTGAGCTCAGTTAGCCACCAGGAGCCTTTCTTAGTAGATGTCTTCTTTCTCAGGGATCACCAAATGAAATGATGAAATTCTGATAATGGTTCAAATAAAGTAAAACCATAGGACTAAATATAAATAAAAGAGCCATCTAACCCTGTGGACCCTGAAAAAGAAGTGACCTACCAAGAAGGACTCTTGGTGCCTAACTGGGCTTAATTATAAAAGCAGAGCCTAGCAGCCATTTCTATACAGGGGTCTCTCATGTAAACTGCACTTCAGGGAGAAGCTTGCATTGAACCTGCTGCCTGCCTGGTGTTCCCGCATCTGAGACAGCCTTTATAAAGGAGTTCCTGGAATCCTATTTCAATCAATAGGACTGAGGCTTTCCTACTCTAATCTGAGCTGTGCACCTTTATCCCATCAGCATCTTCACTGTCCAATCCAGAATAGTGTCATTCTAGCCAGTCAGGATAGTGCTTTTAGAACCAAACTACAAGGATTTGGAATCCTAATTTGCAGGATGATGGACCATCAGAGACTGGTGCGGGGACTTCTGTCTATATAAGTCAACTCTCCTCTAGCTCGGAGGAGATCATACTTACCCTTTCCACCAAAGACTGAAGATGGTGTTTCTCTGGCTGGGGCTGAAACATCAAAGACATCTCATTGAAGCAGACCTGTGCAGGGCAGAGTGGAGTAGGTGGAGCACATCAGAGTAGAGCAGAAATGCCTAGCTGCAGAGAGGCCTCACCCCAGGGCCACCTCATAGCCATGCTGTTCCACAGCCATGCTGCTTCACCACTGAGCTGTGTACACTGAATAGTTTGCTTCTTCACTGCAAATTGGGGGTTCCTGTTGACCTTGAATTGGATCCAATGACCATCTGTTGACACCCTTGATAGTATCTGTGACGACAATATTTTACTTTATTAAAAGGAATAGTTGGGGCCAGCTGGCGTGACTGAGTGGTTGAGCATCAACCTATGAACCAGGTCATGGTTCGATTCCCAGTCGAGGCACATGCCTGGGTTGCAAGCTCGATCACTGATGGGGGTGTGCAAGAGGCAGCCGATCAATGATTTTCCCTCATCATTGATGTTTCTATCTCTCTCTCCCTCTCATTCCTTTCTGAAATCAATAATAAATAAATAAATATCCTATCTAATAAGAGTAATATGCAAATTGACCATCACTCCAACACACAAGATGGCTGCCCCCATGTGTACACAAGATGGCCATCACAAGATCGCCAGCAGGAGAGAGCAGTTGGGAGGGACCAGGCCTGCAAGGGAGGGCAGTTGGGGGCGATCAAGACTGCAGGGGAGGGAAGTTAGGGGTGACCAGGCCGACAGAGGAGGGAAGTTGGGGGCAACCAGGCCTGCAGGGAAGGGCAGTTGGGGGGGACCCAGGCCTGCAGAGGAGAGCAGTTGGGGGGGACCAGGCCTGCAGGAGAGGGCAGTTAGGGGTGACCACACCTGCAGGGGAGGGCAGTTAGGGGTGACCAGGCATGCAGGGGAGGGCAGTTAGGGGTGACCAGGCCTGCAGGGGAGGGCAGTTAGGGGTAAACAGGCTGGCAGGGAAGCAGTTAGGCATCAATCAGGCTGGCAGGGGAGTGGTTAGGGGGTGATCAGGCTGGCAGGCAGAAGCCGTTAGGGACAATCAGGAAGTCAGGCAGGCGAGCAGTTGGGAGCCAGCAGTCCTAGATTGTGAGAGGGACATCCCTCAAGGGGTCTCAGATTGGAGAGGGTGCAGGCTGGGCTGAGGGACACCCCCCCCCCCGTGCACGAATTTTGTGTACCGGGACTCTAGTATGTGTGTGTGTGTGTGTGTGTGTTTGTGTGTGTGTGTGTGTATATATGTGCGCATATATATATATATATATATATATATATATATATATATTATATATAGAATAGTCGTTTCTACTCTTCCACAGGTAGCAATATTCTAAGCTATTAGAGATAAACAACTACATAATTATGATTACTTTTATTTATTTATCTTTAAATATGTTTTTTATTTATTTCAGAGAGGAAGGAAGATGGGGAGAGAGAGAGAGAGAGAGAGAGAGAGAATCATTAATGATGAGAATCATTGGTTGTTTCCTACATGCCCCCTACTGGGGATCGAGCCTACAACCCAGGCATGTTTCAGGTGTACAACATCGTGATTAGACATTTATATAATTTACATAGTGATCACCATCTGACATCAAATACAGTCATTACAATATTTTTTTCTATATTCCCTGTTCATCCCTGTGACTGTTTTTATAACTGGCAATTTGTACATCTTAATCCCTTTCCCCTTTTCATTCATCTTCTCAACTGCCCTCCCATCTCATAACCATCTATTTGTATCTATGAGTCTTTGTTTTTAGAATCCATATAAGTAAAATCATATGATATTTGTCTTTCTCTGTTTGACTTATTTTTCACTTAGCATAATAACCTCTAGGTCCATCCATGTTGTCATAAATGGTAAGACTTCATTCTTTATTATGGCTGAGTAATAGTCCATTCTACATATATGTAAAACTACATGATTCTGTCAAGAAAACAGTTTTATCCTTTCATATAAAACTGCTCTGGAGAATCCACACTCCCTCAATAGGGGTGGGATGGGGTATAGAAGTCAGAAGGATGAGGAGAGGTGTGCATGTAAAACCAACTATTATAATATGAATACTTGTGGTTTATATTCTTTAAAAAAATTTTAATTGAAATATCAGTATAACTGACATTTTAGTACATTCAGTATATACAGTATAACACTGTATTAGTTAGAGGTGTACAATGTGTTGGCTTGATACATTTATATATTGTAATATGATTACTACAGTAGTATTAGCTAACACCTTTATCATGTCACAAAATTATCATTTCTTTTTTATGTGAGAGCAGTTAAGATTTAGTCTCTTGCTTGGGGCAATGGGCACACAATACAGTGTGCAGATAATGTTTTGTTCAGTTGTGCACTTGAAATAGGTATGGTTTTGTGGACCAAAGTCCCCCCAATAAAATCAATTAAAAAAACATTTAGTCTCTTAGCAAATCTGAGCTTTTGTTGTTGTTGTTTTCTTTGTTTATCCTCACCTAAGGATATTTTTCCATTGATTTAAAAAATTTTAAAAAAAATCTTTCTTGTTGAATATTACAGACATCCCTCCTTCTCTCCCCTTATCCTCCTCCTGCGCCAGTGCCCTCCTACATCCAAATTCTGCCCTGCTCAGGCCTTCAGTCCTATTGTCCATGAGTAATGCATGTATGCATATAAGTTCTTTGGCTAATCTCTTCCCATACTACCCTCCCCCTTCCCTCTGACATTCGTCAGTGTGTTCCATTTTTCAATGCCTCTGGTTCTATTTTATTCAACAGTTTATTTTGTTCATTAGATTCCTTGTTTATTTTGATTTTTAAATTCAATTGTTGACAGATATATATTTACCATTTTATTGTTCATATTTTAAATCTTTTTTTTTTTCTTTTTCTTCTTCTTAAAGAAGACCCTTCAATATTTCACGTAATACTGGTTTGGCGGTGATGAACCCCTTTAGCTTTTTCTTGTCTGGGAAGCTGTTTATATGTACGTTGATTCTATTTCTATTTCTTTTTGCTGTTGTCTTCTTTTCTTTTCTTTTCTTTTTGTACTTTGATTCTAAATGATAGCTTTGCTGTGTAGAGTAATCTTGGTTGTAGGTCCTTGCTTTTCATCACTTTGAATATTTGTTGCCACTCCCTTCTGGCCTGCAAAGTTTCTGTTGAGAAATCCATTAACAGTCATATGGGTGCTCCCTTGTTGATAACTGCTTTTCTCTTGCTGCTTTTAAGTTTCTCTCTTTGTCTTTAACCTTTGGCATTTTTAATTATGATGTCCTGGTTTGGGCCTCTTTGGGTTCATCTTGTTTATGACTCTCTATGCTTCCTGGACTTGTATGTCTATTTCTTTCACCAACTAAGGGAAGTGTTCTGTCATTATTTCTTCAAATAGGTTTTCAATTTCTTGATCCCTCTCTTTTCCTTCTGGCACCCCCATTATGCAAATGTTGGTATGCTTAAAGTTGTCTCAGAGGCTCTTTACACTATCTTCATATTTTTGGATTTTTTTCTGATTGGGTGTTTTTTGCTTCCTCATATTCCAATTCATTGATTTGATTCTCAGCATCCTCCACTCTACTGTTGACTCCCTGTAAATTATTCTTCATTTCAGTTAGTGTATCCTTAATTTCTGACTGGTCCTTTTTCACGTCTTTGATGTTCTCACTAAGTTCCTTGAAACTCTAAGTTCCTTGAAGCTCTTATTAAGTTCCTTGAGCATCCTTATTACAACTGTTTTCAACTCTGTATCTAGTAGTTTGTTTGCTTCCATTTCATTTAGTTCTTTTTCTGGAGATTTCTTCTTTCACTTCTGACATGTTTCTTTGCACCCATATTTTGGCTGCTTCCCTGAGTTTGTTTCTATGTATTAGTTAGAGCTGCTCTGTCTCCTTGAATTGGTAGAGTGTCCTTGTGTACTACAGGGCCCAGTCGCTCAGTCTCCCCAGTCTCCTGAGCTGAGTACTCTAAGTATGCCCCTGTATGGGCTGTGAGCACTATCCTATTGTAGTTGAGCCTTGATTGCTGTTGGCTTTACTGGGAGGAATTGACCTCCATGCCAACTGGCTGTGAGGACCAGCTGTGACTACAGGAGAAGAGCTGCTGTGCAGGACACACCCCTATGGAGCTTTGGTGCCCGCTGAGTTCAACCCTTGAGTGTGTTCCTTGTGGATGTGGTAGGGTTGTAATCTGGCATGGTCTGAAGCTCACCACCAGGTGCACTGGCTCTGGGGCTTCCCAGGCCACCTGGCACAAGCTACAGAGCAATCTGCAGGTGGCTGTTCTTATGTTGGGCTTGGAGGTGTCCAGGAGAGGCCAAGCTGAGCCTTGGCAAGCTGCTGCTAGTGCCAGCCCTGGGGCCACTTATTGAGAAGTATGGGGCATGCTAAGTCCAGCTGCTACCTGTCTGAGAGATTTTTGGAAAGTCTGAAGCCTGAGTCAGGATAGGCCATTCATATGGAAAAACCACTGCAAACTGCTTGGGTGGGGCTGCAAATTGAGTGGGGCAGGGTCTCAGGGAATCACCAGGGTGGAATGAATAGTGTGAACCAGGTTGATGGAGACTCAGATATGGTGCCTGCTAATCTGCACTGTGGTGGGGGAGGTCTCAGCCTAGGAGCAATGACCTCTGCCAGCACTTTTATCTGGAAGAAAACTGCTCCCCAGTTCTTGCTCGGGTGCTAGATGATCCAGTTCCTCCCCATATGTCCATAGATCCCCACAAGCCACTGCCCCAGTGCTGGAGCTCAGAGGGAGCGAGTCCAAGTAAGTTCATGTACTGGCCCTTTAAGAGGAACTGCCTGGGAATCCAGCAGCCTCTTTGTCACTCAGCCACAATCCCTGCTGGTTTTTACAGCCTGAAGCTATGGGGACTTCTCTTCCTGGCTTTGGAACCCTGGGCTGAGGGGTCTGGTGTGGGGCTGGGACCCCTTGCTCCTCACAGGAAACCTCCACAGCCAAGATATCCCCCCCAATCAAAAACACACCATATGTCGGTGTCAGATTAGCCCAGTCCACATCTCCACTCCTCCTACCAGTCTCAATGTGCTTTCTTCTTTAATCGTCTAGTTGTAAGACTTTCATTCAGCCAGATTTCAGGCAGTTCTGAATGATGGCTATTCTGTATTTTAGTTGTAAACTGTGATGTGGTTGTTGGAGGATGTGAGTACTGAGTTTACCTACATCTCTATCTTAATTCTTCTCCTCCATTGATTCTTAGAGTGGAAGGGAAGGAGGAAGGGGGAGAGAGAGCGAGAGAAAAAAAAGGGACACATTGATTGGTTGCCTCCTACACACATCCCAATGGGGCAGGGGATCGAACCTGCCACCCTGGTATGTGCCCTTGATAGGGAATTCAACCTGAGACCCTTCAGTGTGCAGGCCGACGCTCTAACCACCAAGCAACACCGGTCGGAGCATTAGATCTCTTAAACTAATCCCAAATTTGTACCTTTAAAACAACATCTCTCCAATTTGCACACTCCTCCAAACTGGTCACAACCATGCTACTCGGTTTTTATAAGTTTAGTTTTTGTAGATTCCACATATAAATGAGACCATACAATATTTAATATTTGTTTTCCTCTGTCTGACTTATTTCACTTAGCATAATGCCCTCAAGGTTCATCCATGTTGTCACAAATGGCAGGATTTTCTTCTTTTTCATGGGTGAATAATAAATATGACATTGTATGTATATGTGGATTACACTCTGAAACACATATAAGAAAGTACTCCTACCATTTAAAAGCAACACTGGTGCCCTGGACAGTTGCTCAGTGGTTAGAGCATTAGCCCATGAACCAAAGGGTCAGGTGTTCGATTCCCAGGGTACATACCTGGGTTGAAGTTGCGGGAAGCAACCAGTCAATGTCTCTCTCTCACCTCTCTCCCCTCCCCCTCTCTCTGAAAAGCAATGGAAAAAATATCCTCAGGTGAGGATTAACTAACTAACTAACTAAGTAACTAACAAAAGCAACACTGACAAATTGATACCATTCAGTACCAAATAGAAAAAAATCGGTTATTAACTGTGCAATGTGATCATTATTAGGAAAATTAAATGTGCTCTCTCTGAACCATTAAACATGAATGAGAACAGACAAAAATGGCAAAGTTGCAATTTTATCCCCCTAATTGTCTAACAGACCATGTATATTTCAAAAATTTCAATACAAACATTGGTTTTTCAGTTAAAAGGCCAGAAATGATCAACAAACTGCAAAATGGATATGCAAGGAAATGTATATCCTAGGCTAACCAATTCCAACCTCAGCTGAACTCGTAGCACTAACTTATTTGAATCAAAGACAGGAACTGGTTATATAACAACTAGAGGCCCGGTGCACGAAATTCGTGCACGGGTTGGGGGGTGTCCCTCAGCCCAGCCTGCACCCTCTCCAATCTGGGACCCCTTGAGGGATGTCCAACTGACCGTTTAGGCCTGATCTCACAATCCAGGACTGCTGGCTCCCAACTGCCCTCCCCTGCTGGCCTGGTCCCCCAACTGCCCTCCCCTGTAGGCCTGGGTCCCCCCAACTGTCCTCCCCCCCCCCCAAACTGCCCTCCCCTGCAGGCCTTGTCCTCCCTCCCCCAAACTGCCCTCCCCTGCAGGCCTGGGTCCCCCCCAACTGTCCTCTCCTGCAGGCCTGGTTTCCCCCAACTGCCCTCCTCTGCCGGCCCGGTCACCCCTAACTGCCCTCCCTGCTTGCCTGATTGCCCACAACTGCCCTCCCCTGCAGGCCTGGGTCCCCCCCAACTGTCCTCCACTGCAGGCCTGGTTCCCCCCACAACAGTCCTGGTCCCCCCCCCCCCCCTGCCCTCGCCTGCTGACCCAGTCTCCCCCAACTGCCCTCCTCTGTTGGCCCGGTCACCCCTAACTGCCCTCCCTGCTTGCCTGATCGCCCCCAACTGCCCTCCCCTGCAGGCCTGGTCCCCCCCAACTGCCCTCCCCTGAAGGCCTGGGTACCCCCCAACTGCCCTCCCTTGCTGGCCTGGTCTCCCCCAATTGCCCTCCTCTGCTGGCCTGGTCACCCCTAACTGCCCTCCTCTGCTGGCCTGGTTACCCCTAACTTCTCACAACTGCCCTCCCCTGCAGGCCATCTTGTGGTGGCCATCTTGTGTCCAAATGGGGGCAGCCATCTTGTGTCTTGGAGTGACAGTCAATTTCATATTGCTCTTTTATTAGATAGGATGATTGCTTTTTCAGCCTTAGGTTCTTCCTCCACCTTTACAGGATGGTGAGTTAAAAAACATGGAAGTTCTTAACACAGTACCTGGCCCATAATAAGGGCTCAATCAAGGGTAATGTATTATTCAGGAACACATGATCTGAGTTTTCTAATCTCAAACCAAGTCATGGACATTCCCACTATTTAAAAATGATTCTATCCTATATGTTAAAAGATATGAACTCATGTGGTGAAGGGCAGGGTAGTAGTGAGGGGCAGGGGCTAAGTGAAGGGGGACAAAGTGGGGTGGAAATGGGGGACATCTGTAATAGTGCCAACAATATAAATAAATAAAATAAAAAGTTATGAGTTGAGGTTTATTTATTTATTTATTTTTAATTAAATAAATTTATTGGTGTGACATTGGTTAATAAGATTAAATAGATTTCAAGTGTACTCCTCCATGATACATGATAACATGATACATGATATTGTACCCAACAGAAGGTTTATTTAATAACCAGAAAGTAAAGGTCACTTTTCTTTGTACTTCCTCCCATTCCTGGTTACCCAGTTCCATTGGGAAAGGACAGGAAAGGAAAGAATAAGGATGTTCATCCAATCAACTTTACATAGGGATACAAATTTCTAAGTACATTTTCTTTTTTAAAAAAATATATTTTTATTGATTTCAGAGAGGAAGTGAGAGGGAGAAAGAGATAGAAACATCCATGATGAGAGAGAATCATTGATCGGCTGCCTCCTACACACCCCCTACTGGGGTGGGGCCCGCAACTCGGGCATGTGTCCTTGACTGGAATCAAACCTGGGACCCTTCAGTCCACAGGCCGACACTCTCTTCACTGAACCAAACCATCTAGGGCCTAAGTACATTTTCTTGATTCACATTTATTTCAAAAGACTGACACAGCCCTAATTTCATCAATCATAACTGTAATGGGAGGTGGAGGAGTGGGAACAATGGGGTAAGAGCACTGGGCCAGGGATGACTGCTAAGGGCCAGAGAGTAAATACTTTTGTCTTTGCAGGCACAGGAATCTGCGTCACAGCTCAACTGTGCCACCGCAGCAAGAAACCACCATAGACAATATGTACAAAATAAGCATGGCCGTGTTCCAATAAAACCTTATTTATGAACACAGAAATCTGAATTTCATGTAATTTTCATATGTTGCGAAATACTCTTCCTTTCCCCAAAACGTTTGAAAACTGTAAAATCTATCCTAAACTTGTGGACCATACAAAATTAGGCAGTGGGCCAGATTGGGCCTAAGGGTTCTCTAACCCCTGCTTTATTAAACTATGTTTCGAATTCAACCAGCAAAGACTTGCATTTTGAGGTGTCCCAAATCAGTTAGTTATAGAACCTTTATATTCAAGGCACAGCAAAGGTGACTTTAAGAATTTTAAAGAAGGGTGGGGTTGTGGATTGTTCAGGTGTGTTTTTCATTAAGGTTCCTAAAAAACAAAAAAAACACCACATTGTGTTTGGGGTCAACATAATTTAACAGCTAGAATAGACGTTATCTTGCATGTTATTTTTGGTCAACAAAAATTTCAGGGGAAAAAGGGTCAATACCCTGGTAAAATTGAGGCTCAATGTCAGAGCCCAAAGGAACAAGAGTGTGAACTACTTCACTCTAATGAACCCACTGCTTAAACTGGAAAGTCATGTCTATTCCATCCAGGTTGTGAGGAGAGGGACAAACGATTATCCATATTTATGTATATAAACAAATACACATGCTTTATTCAAATTCTTAACATTTAACTTTATAAAGAAAAATATTTCCAACTGCTTCTTAGACATGTCAGATTCTACCCAAAATTAAGGACATGTTCTAGAACATACAATAAAAGCCCACAGGACATTTTCTACTAGTAATGACAATTATATTTAAACAAGACAAATTGCTATAATACCACCCTCAAATACAGTGGGTAGTATTCCATTGTACAAAACCATGCAAGTATAGTAAGTTTCAGATTACATTTAATATTTTAAAGTAAAAATATATATAGTCAGTGATTTTCATGCTGCTTTTCACATGCTTCTGTTTTAAACTATTTCATGTTTAAAGCCAGAACTAGTTTCATGTTTATTATAGTGCTCTTTAAACACTTGTATTATGTTTCAAAGCAGTCTTTTACTTAAACTTAAAACAGAAATATTTTCTGGCAGTTTTTCTGCTAGAGTCCATAAGCACACCAAGAAAAAGAACATGTGAGTAAGCAGGAATTAGAGAAGGAATGGGTCTTGTGTAATATTCAAGACAGCATGAAAGATAACTGATAGTACATACATTCAACATCAAATAACTGCTCCTAGGAAGAGCATCTGTTGGTCACATTCAATGTGCCAAAACCTAGGTGTATCTTGAGGGGAGGAACTATGACTGATCCATGACTGCATCTTTTTATTGAGTGCACATAATAGGCACTCAATAAAAATTAGTTGAATAATACATGGAAGGCATTAACCCTAAAGCACTATTTATATAATTACTAAGTTGGGGGGGGGGTGAGGATTTTATGAGATAAACGATGTTTGATAATGGTAGGTATTTAAAGAGGAACAAACTGAGGTTCAACAAAGTGACCTAACTTGTCTAACTGGGTGGCACTGGAATAGGTGTGCCTAATTTAAAAATCTCCTCTCCCCAATTCCTATTAGCTAAGAAACCTGACTGAATACTAGAAATATAATTAGGAAAGAAAAACCCTTGCTGCTCTACGTTGATAAAAAGTCCATGGAAAACAGAAAATTTTCTACTTTTCCTAGCTCAACCCTGAACTCATAAAATAAGGAAAATGGTCATTCTCTCTGCATTAAGGGACAGAGAAATGGAAGAAATGTAGTAAGTCTACTATTATCGCCAAGAAACTACCTTACTAGAATGGATGGAAAAATATTTCCTCTTAACCTAATGAAACAAGCAATACTTCTTAAGAATCACTCTTCCTCCTTAAATTTAAACTCTAGACAAAAGAAAAAATTTTGTTGCTTCAAAGGTCATTGTAACTATATGAAAACTGCCTCCTCTGGCATACATGTGTACTTTCACTACTGTCTGACAATAAGTAAAAGTGGTTGGTCTCAAATGGTGTTTAACATACCTTAATTTTAAAAAAAAATTCCTTAGGACCCCAAATCTAAAATTAAAACTGTTTTTGGTAACTTTTCACTCTTGGATGAAGAGTAGATTGGAGTCTATAACTAAACGTCAATTTTAGAGGTCATTTTCAACAGCCTATCTGGTTAGCAAGAAAAGCTCAATATTTTCACTAAAACTCATGCTTAAAAATTTGTAACTTTTCAAACTCTGAAGCTTTCAAGTTCCGTTTAGTCTAATCAATTCTTAGTTTATACATTAAATGTAATTAAGAGACCCCTGATATAGCAGGGGAAAATGCTAATAATGTTAGGTCAATAACAGTTCTTTTTTTTGTTTTCTGAGACTTTTTATAAGCATTTGTTTGAGCCAAACTGAGGACAATGTCGGGAAGCAAGATCTCAAATGCTCCCAATAACAGTTCTTTAATGTTACTATTCTTTTCAAAGGTAGTTAAGAGTTGATAATTTTCAAATAAATGTTTCCCTCCCGAAGTATAGTTCCTGTAGTATAGCTGGCTAAGTTAAAATAAGTCAGGCAGAGAAAGGCAAATACTGTTATGACTTCACTTATATGTGGAATCTTAAAAACAACAACAACAAAAGAATAAATAAAACACAAACAGATCCATAGATATAGAGAACAAGCTGAAAAATGCCAAAGCGGGGGAAGATGGGAGGGATGGGAAAAATACAAATTTGATATGTTTAAAAAAAGCTTCCTTGTCAATTTTTCCCTGTCAAATTTAAATAGAGAATTTAAAATAAACTCTAAAAATGAATTTATAGGAAAAAGAGCAATAGTACTCACATAAATACCCCCCCCCCATTTAAATGAAACATTCAAACACTTGCGAGTCCACGAATAAATTAAGTACTAGACAGTATATGTAATAAAAAGAAAAGGAAGTCTCTCTTTACGGCAGCCTTCTGCGCCAGCACTAAAACAGGAACTCTTCATTTTAGAAACAAAATCTAAACCCTTCTAGTTAACAGTATTTTAACATATAGCTTAAATTGCAGGGGCTTTTCAGAACCAAAAATCTAAAAAGAAATTCAACAATTGTAACAAAATCCAAAATTGTGTTGTTTTGGGCAAATTAACTTTGAAAACTAAAAACCCTAACCTTTTTAGTTAAAATGGCCCCCAGATTTTTGATGTCCTTCCTTCCCAGGTTACATGCAATAGTTTCTCTGCATTCCTTTCTTAAATCCATTTCAATAACAAAGAATCCCATATGAATACCCCATGCCCAAAACACCACAAACTACACTCAACACCAAAAATTAAAGAAAAATTCCTCACAGAAACATGTTCTAATAAACCAAAGCAATCTATCCTTAAAACCAATGGGGTAAAATAATTGTTTCCAGTTTTAATTATTACTGTGGTAATTATATAGTTTTTAAAGACATAAAAATAATACAGGTTTGGGGAAGAGCTAAAACAACTTACAGGATTTGTGAAGAAATGGGAAAAAGAATTCTAGTTTTGCACAGTTCCAATCAAGCACAATCTGGAATTATATAAAGTTCAGTCTTTAATTATAGACTAAGAGGTTCCTAGTGGAATCCTCTCAATGTGTACCCCCAATGCTGCATTCACTTAGGCACGAATCTCATTGCAGTCATATGGTGCCTTGACCTTTAGCCAACCATGACTTTGCACTCACCTTAGCCCTTCCTCCGGTAACCCAGTTAGTCTCAAACTATCAGGACGATCTCGTCTTCTCCTGTAGAGACCTGAATGTGAAAGCTCTTTAAGCTGTAATTCAGTCATACTTCTCCCTACACATAAATTATTGACACTTTAAAGGATTTATGCTGAGCAGTGTGGCTGCCAGGGCTCAGAAAGACAGTGTCCCTGCTGCAGAACCTAAGCACACCTGACCCAGAGTTAGAAACCTCCAGGCAGGCCAGGCGCTGAAGCACAGCTTCCTGTTTTTCTGCTGGTACACGCCCTCCTCGCAAGGCCTGGCTTGCCTTCACTCTGGGCCTTGCACCTTGGAGGGTGTGTATATGTGTGTGTGTGGGGAGGAGACAGGGCGGGGGGGAAGGGTATGTGGCCTGGGTTACTCACATTAATGATCTGCGTTGCTCATTAATAAGCAAAATTTAACTGTTTTGAATAATTACACTAATTCCTTTATAAATCTTTCTAGCATCATTCTGCATTAAAATTGAGCCAAAAAGCTCCAGTAAGGTAATAACTAAAGAAGGGCCCTGCCTTATTTTATTTTTCAGGAAACCATTAACATTTCACAAGCAGCTGTCAAATATAAAGAAGTGCCTGGTTATCATGAGCTCTTTGGGACATTTTCCTTAAAAGGGGGGAAGGACAGAATTGTAAGAAAAACAGTCCAATTCCTCCCTCTCACACTAGACTCTAATAAAGCCTCTTTAGAAAGGAAGTATCTTTTCCCCACTATCTATTACTCAAAAATTCATAAATGAAAGAAAAGTGCTTTCTTATCAACCTCCATTCAATGATTTTCTAAATCTATAACTACCCATTCTGAATACTCCAATCATAAAATGTGCACGTCAGTTTAATCACCATTGTGGTGCCCATGCAGCCCCTGTATTTATCTATCTGTATATTTGATCCTACACAGTGACAAAGTTAGAAAGGAGGTTTTGGGTTGGTGGGGCAGGATATGGGTGAGTGTTTGCAAGGGGATTTTGTGGATAGTGGAGGACAGATAATATGGGGCAAGTTCTCTTTTTTTACTTTTTAATTTTTTATTTATTTTTCAATTACAGTTCACATTCAGTATTGTTCTTTATTAGTTTCAGATATACAGCAAAGTGGTTAGAAAATCATGTACTTTATAAAGTGGTCCCTCCGATATTTCAAGGACCACCATACATAGTTATGACGCTATTATTGACTATATTCTCTATGCTGTACTCTGGGACTGCCGTAACTACCAATTTGTACTGCTAATCCCTTCATCTCTTTCACCCAGGCCTTCCATCCGCTTTATCATTCAGCTCCAAATGATGGTAGTACAAGAGTAGGCAAGGATCCCGCCTCCAATCTGACTGAATCCCACTTAATACATATCAGCATATCACAAACACAGTTTAGGTCCTTGGCAAGTTCTTAGCCAGTAGTTGGACTTTATGGTTCCAGTAAGTTCTCTCTGAATAATTTGTATCAGCTTCTTTCCATTCTAAAATCCCCCTAAAAAGAGTACAGAGAAGTGGGTCTGAAACTTTCTATTAAACAAGAATTAAAAAGTTAATCTATTCCCCACTCAAACGTATCTGTATTATAAATACAAATGTTAAGGCACCACACAAGGAAAGGGGAATGTAGATCTTACTCCTTCACTCAGGACATGCAGATGCTAGCTAGCTCCACTTAGGGATACCATTTGTCACCCTGGTTCTATGGCCCTAATGGAAAACAGACAACTTTCTATAGCTGCCATCAAAATATAATGTATGTTTTTAAAGATGTAGGGAAAAATTACTATTTTGTTACTATACTAGATTTAATTAGTGATAAAATATGTTTTTTAAAAAACTGTCAGATATATCTCTTTCGTTCCCTGGAAGGGACACAAAAAGCTGATAGATGGTATTGGGTGCCTGTGGAGGAACAGTAGCAAAAGAAAGCCTTTCTGTTACATACCTTCTAAATTTTAAATATGTTGCCTATTCAAATATCAGTAGAAATAATTTAGAAGATTTACATGTCTTTTGTATAAAACCCTAGGATCCTACAGAGGTATAAAATATAGAAAAGTTTACAGTAACAGAAACAAAATTAGGATTCTTAAAGTGTCTAATTCTCACATTTTTGTCAAGACAGGTGAAAAACAAATGAAGAGAAACAATCATCAATCTTTAATTTTTTTTTTACTCTAAGCATCAAAACAGAATAGATGCCTGATGAATAAAATACAAATTAATGGTATTCACTGCAAACACAGAAACCTCAATATTAAAAAGGACTTGTTTGGAGTAGCTATTTGAGCCACCTGCTTGAAATTTCTCTTCGAGTGTACTTTCTCTTTGCTTGTTCGAATAAATTTTCTCTAGCAAAATAAATAAATAAATAAGTAAATAAATAGACTTGTTTGTATAGAAAAATGTAAATAAGAGGATTTGATTTTTATTTATCTACTTATCAATTATTTTTTGAGAGCTTGATTTTTGAAAGAGTGTTTTAAAAAGTGATGCATCATGCTGACAAGGAAAAAGAGCTTAGTAACTACTAAAGGTTAAACAAGACAGGAAACACTTAATTGTGTAGGATGAATTCTGTTTTTGATAAGTCTAAGGTTAAAAGAATGTGAACAGCCCAGCCAGCGTGGCTCAGTGGTTGAGCATCGATCTATGAACCAGGAGCTCATGGTTCAATTCCTGGTCAGGGCACATGCCTGAGTTGCAGGCTCAGTCCCCAGTGTGGGGCATGCAGCAGGCAGCCAGTCAATGACTCTATCTCATCATTGATGTTTCTCTCTTTCTCCCTCTCCCTTCCTCTCTGAGATCAATAAAAATATATTGAAAAAAAAGAGAATGTGAACAAAAAAAAATTAAAATATATTAAAAAAAGAGAATGTGAACAGAAAAAAAGTTCCCAAGCTATCTATACTAATAATAGCCTAGGGCTGTCATGACTTAAAGGACCAGATGGACAACGGGTCACCAGGAAGTGCATGGAGCACCTCTTGGCCCCTCCCCCACAGCCCACAGGCTCCTATCACAGCAAGGCTGGTGGCAGGTGAGCAGGCAGGGCAGCAGGGGGCAGTGGGCAGTGCAAGGCAGGCGTGGCGAGATCGTTAGCCTTTGGCCCGGGGCTGGGCCAGAGGCCTAATGACCTCGCTGATGCCTTGGTGGCTGTGGATCAGGACCAGAGAGAGGCTTGGAGAGAGAGGCAGGGCCTGATCAGCAGCCTCTGTGGTTGCTGGCGAGGCCGAGAGAGAGAGAGAGAGAGAGAGAGAGAGAGAGAGAGAGAGAGAGAGAGGCGGGGCCTGATCAGCAGCGAGGCTGTGGATTAGGCCCAGAGATAGGCCCGGATAGAAAGGCAGCTGTCAGTGGGCCATTCTGGATTTCCCAGAAGAGGCAATGGCTGCCTAGGAGGCGGAGCTTTTGATGCTGAATGGCATAGAAACTGACCAATCAGAACCAAATCTGGGTGAACTGCGAGGAGCCAATGGCTGCATAGGAGGTGGAGCTTTTGACACTGACTGGCATAGAAACTGACCAATCAGAACCTAATATGGGTGAACTGCGAAGGCAGAACCTAAGGTGGGGGCTGAGGAGGGGTTTTAAGGGCAACAGCTGTTTGGTGTAAGGTGTAAGAAAGCGGTTCAATTTTTTAATAACCCGTTTGGCAGTATAATGCATATGGCTGGCTGTCAGTCCAGATATAGGGATTATGTATTTTTGTCTGCAAAGAGCATCTCCTCCTGCTGAAAAAGGCTCACCGCCCCCCCATTTAAGCAATCCTATCCTATATAATCTATCTATACTAATAAAAGGGTAATATGCTAATTAGACTGGGTCGACCAGCCATCTTCTGGATGTCCGACTTCCTTCCGAACAAAGCCATGGTGGTGGGGGCCGAGGCAGAGGCAGTTAGGGGTGATCAGGTAAGCAGGGGAGAGCAGTTGGGGGCAATCAGGCTGGCAGGGGAGCAGTTAGGGGTGATCAGGGAGGCAGGCAGAGGTGGTTAGGGGCAATCAGGCAGGCAGGCAGAAAGGTTAGAGGAGGTCAGGCAGGCAGGCAGGTGAGCGGTTAGGAGCCAGTGGTCCCAGATTGCGAGAGGGTTGTCTGACTGCCAGTTTAGGCCCGATCCCAAAACTGGCAGTCGGACATCCCCCAAGGGGTCCCTGATTGGAGAGGGTGCAGGCTGGGCTGAGGGAACCCTCCTGTACACAAATTACTAGTATAATAAAGCCAACTGAAACAATTCTTGCTCTCTAATTTTTAAAATGGTTGTAATGATAAATAGGAATTTCAGTAAATCAATGCTTTCATTCTAACAAAATTGTCACAATTTAATAAATTTAAATTCTGGGCCTTTGGGAAATGCTCTTTTAAACATTGTCTTTTCATTGAAAACACGAGAGACACAGAAAAAAAGGCTTTCTCTTTTTCCCTAGCAGCCTTTCAAATATGCCTTGAAATTTTACTGTGCTATAAGTAGAACTAGTTAAAGGATACACAGGCACCAACACAATCTCTGAAAGGAAAATTCACACATGCCGTCAATCTACCATTACTGGTTTATGCTGCAGCCAGATTAGCAACTATTCCCTCATAATACAGTGTTCCTGTACATCAGCAACACGGGAGGGAAAACAGGCCCCTGAAACATAGCAGGGCCATCACATGCAAAGGCAGTTTTGTGTCCTCATTTCTTTTCATGTTTTTCTACAGAAACAGAGTTATCAATTGTGCCTGATTCTCAGATCAGGCCTATTTAAAATTAGTTTTAAATTTCAAACAACTGTCTTAGGATGTTGTTGACAGTACAGAGGGAGGTCTATGTAAGTACATTTTCTGTAACTCCCCATATAGGGAAATTTTTCATTTTAGCACTCTAAACAATCTCCAGTCTAGTCTCCTATTCAATGCAGAATTCTCTACTCTTATTCTCCACATAGCTTCACTCCTATACAATATCCCTGACCTGGGATTCTGCCTCTTTTTAGACAATTCCAGTGAAGCACTTACTACTTCATGAAACTCTTGGGGCTCTCCCCTCTCCTCCACATGCAATGGCTGTTAAGAACAACAGTTCACAAAAATTGTTAAGACGAGCATCTTCCATTCCACTTCTGTAGTGCAGCTGATCTATGAACCTGATTACAACTTTTTATTCACTTCTGTACAACCTGTTGGGTTCTCTTTGAATCTGTCCCTAGACTCCCAGTATAGTTAGATACCTGTCCCAGACTGATGTCACCAGCATAGCTGATAATCGCCTCCATAAACATAAGCCCTTCGTTGAAATGACTAAATAAATACAAAGCTCTATAGAGCATCACACAAGAAATCTGTTCTGCCAGGCTAACTCCTAACACAGTAGTTTTCCATCTTATGGAGGCCACGTACCTTTTATGAATCTGATGAAAGTTAATGATGCTGTTTTAGAAAATGCATGTGAGCATAAAATTTTATAACCATTTCAGGGAACTACAAGATCCTTCAGAAGCCAATAAATGGACTTTATCTGAGATCTTCCAATTTGCATTCATCTCCTCCTTCTCTGAAAACTTTCAACATCAGTGTAGGCCAGGGGTGGGCAAACTTTTTGACTCGAGGGCCACAATGGGTTCTTAAACTGGACCGGAGGGCCGGAACAAAAGCATGGATGGAGTGTTTGTGTGAACTAATATAAATTCAAAGTAAAGGAGCGGAGGGGAGAGCAAGAGAACCCTCCGCTCTTTCAGCTCCGCGGGCTGGATAGAACAGCCGAACGGGCCGGATGTGGCCCGTGGGCCGTAGTTTGCCCACGGCAGGGTAGGCCTTTTAATCTCATTTGTTCTTTTAACACATTTACTTGGTACCCTGCACTGGGCTAGACACTATTTCAGAAATTTCTTTTGTCTCCCCTTAATTTCTTTCAGCCTCCTAACTGCTCTTTTTGTCACTGATCTTACCCTCTTCTAATCTATCCTCCAAATTTCAAGGTGTTTTTTTTTTCAAAATGTAATTTGATCCCTTACTGATCCCGCTGAAAAACCCTTCAATGGCTCCTCTACCATCTGGCTCCAGCTGAGCCCTGCTCACCCACCTGCACTGCTCTGAACTCCAGGTGGTTCCAGGACACACTTGGCTTTCTCTCACCTCTTGGCCTTTTCATATGCAGCATCCTAAGACTTTAAGAAGGCTCTCTGGCAGGACTAGCTCCTCCACATCCCACTAGGACTCAGTGCAAAGGTCATCCCGTATGAGAAACCTTTCTAGACCCTGGACACCCACAATTCCCTTTCTGTGTGTCCCCAGAACTCCCTGTGCTTACTTCTGTCATTGGAACCACAGTCTCATGATGAGTTCTTTCTTTATCCACTCTCCTCTTGGAATACAAGCACTTTGAGGGCAGCAATATATCTAATTTATTACTGTGTCTACAAATGTGTACATACGGTAGACACTTGCATTTGTTAAATAAGTTCTTTGGTTTAGTTGTTAAACAATTGATTTGAGAGCCTAATTACTTTACAATGCTATGTTTGAGATTAAAGCTCTAGAGTTTTGAAACTTGTAATAAACAATTTAACACTTAACATTAAATGAGGTTTTTAAAAGGCATATCAATTCTAATTTTGGAAAAATTTGCTTTCTTGGTGAGATTGTAAAAAACTCAGAAGCTTTTCATATTTGTAGAGTTGAACAGCACCTTACACAAGTATAAACTCTCCATTTGGAATAAGAATTAAAAAATTAGCCTCAATTTTTATCTATATCTGACACAGTCCAGTTTTCAGTATACTTGGTCTAAGTAGCCCTCCTCGCCCTGCCCCTCTCCTAAGCATCAGAGGGTAAAGAAACCTAGTTAAACATTGAACCTCTAAAATCGATCATTAGTGTTATTGAACCATCAATTCTATCCCTATGCAGAATTAAGACAGCTGCAAACTGGCTTCCATGGTAGAGTTATAGTTAACTGGGCCTCATTAGTAGTACCTTTTATACTAGGTAATAAAGGCCTGTAAAATGATCAAGCAGCCGTACATTTCCAGGCCATTAATTTTCTTGTGTGACATATGGTAAGAGAAGATTTTTATGTTTTGCAAATGCCTTTGAACTTAATAGAAATAAGTCCTTTTTTAGTTTAAATTTTATCTCATGAGTAATCATTTACAGGGGAAAGCTAACTTTCTGTAATAAAGCAAGAATACTAGTATCCTTCCTCAATATTTCCAATACATTAATCTTCTTAACATTTACTTTCCAGTTATGCTACTTCTTAAATGTGGCCTCTCACCAGTGTCATGGGCAGTCAATATGAAGAAAGGCCCGAGTGTTGAAAACAGACCTGCTTCTGAAGAGTTCCAGGGGTGGGCAAACTTTTTGACTCGAGGGCCACAATGGGTTCTTAAACTGGACCGGAGGGCCGGAACAAAAGCATGGATGGAGTGTTTGTGTGAACTAATATAAATTCAAAGTAAAGGAGCGGAGGGGAGAGCAAGAGAACCCTCTGCTCTTTCGGCTCCGCGGGCCGGATAGAACAGCCGAACGGGCCGGATGCGGACCGCGGGCCGTAGTTTGCCCACGGCTGGTTTAGACTATGACATGCTATTGTGAGTAGGTTCAAGTTCAAATTAACCAGAGCACAGAGTATGAGAAGGCAGAATCATCTAGAAAAACAGCTCAGAGTCAGAAAAAAGAAATCACTAAAATATGGTTCCATTCATAAGTAGATGATACTGCAATAGTCTACAACCCCCTGTGAACAATTTTCCTTAATCGGCCTTTTTGTAGCTCTTAAGAGGACAGGTTGAACTGTCATCAAAAGCTTGTGAGGGCCCTAGCCAGTTTGGCTTAGTGGATAGAGCGTTGGACTATGGACTGAAGGGTCCCAGGTTCGATTCCGGTCAAGGGCATGTGCTGGGGTTGCAGGCTCAATCCCCAGTAGGGGGTGTGCAGGAGGCAGCAGATTCTCTCTCAGCATTGATGTTTCTATCTCTCTCTCTCCTCTCTGAAGTCAATAAAAATGTATTAAAAAAAAAAAAAAAAAGCTTGTGAGGGCCTGACAGATGTGGCTCAGCTGCTTGGAGTGTCATCCCCTGCACCGAAAGGTTGAGGGTCCAATTTCAGGATGGGGCACATACCAGTTTGCAGGTTCAATCCCCAGTCGAAGTGCATATGGGAGGAAAATGATCGATGTTTCTCTCTCTCACATTGATGTCCTGCCTTCCTCTCTCAGATCAATAAAAAAACATTAAAAACAAAAAACAAAATTTGTGAGAACTTGGCATACCATTCTGTGTCAGAAACTCACAAGTCTGTCACAACCAGCAACACGGGGTCATCTATAGTCTTTTGTTAGAGAATTAAAAAATGTTCTCAAAAGCCACTGTAACAATATGACAAGTTTTTCTGAAATATTTAAAAAATTTCATAATAGAATTATTTTTAATTATCTGAAGAAACCTGTGTTAAAAAAGAATTCTAGTAATCCTAATATATAAAAACCTTGGGTCCGTCACGACCAGAGGCTCAACCAACCAGAAGTCAGTTCTGCAGTCAGCGCTGCGTTGCCGTGGTGACCCAGCACTGACTACTACGGCATCAGGCGCGGTGACCCAGCACTGACTGCTGAGGGGGCTGCGAATCAGGCCCGGAGAGAGGCCTGAAGAGAGAAGTAGGGTCTGATCCGTAGCCTCTGTGGCAGCTATTGATCAGCACTTGCCTCTCTCTCTCCAGCAGCCGCGCTTCCGTTTCTCTCTAGGCCTCCACTGGGGCTGCTGATCAGCCCCACCTTTCTGATCAGGCCCTGTTGATAGGCCCGGAGACGCTGACTGGCACAGAAACCGACCAATCAGAACCAAATCTGGGTGAAGTGTGAGGAGCCAATGTCTGCCTAGGAAGCAGAGCTTTTGACAATGACTGGCATAGAAACCGACCAATCAGAACCAAATTGGCCAGCAGAGGAGGACAGTTGGGGGTGATCAGGCAGGCAGAGGCAGTTAGGGGCAATCAGGCCAGCAGGGAAAGGCAGTTTGGGGCGAGATCAGGCTGGCAGGGAAGGGCAGTTGGGGGCGAGATCAGGCCGGCAGGGGAGGGCAGTTGGGGGCGAGATCAGGCTGGCAGGGGAGGGCAGTTGGGGGTGATCGGGCCGGCAGGGGAGCAGTTAGGAGTTAACCAGGCCAGCAGGAGAGCGGTTATGGGGTGATCAGGCTGGCAGGCAGAAGCGGTTAGGGGCAATCAGGCAGGCAGGCAGGCAGGCGAGCAGTTAGGAGCTAGCAGTCCTGGTTTGTGAGAGGGGTCCCAAACTGGAGAGGGTGCAGACTGGGCTGAGGGACACCCCCCTCCCCCGTGCACTGATTTCGTGCACTGGGCCTCTAGTATTTTCATAAAAGAGAGCTTTTCTGAAAACCCAGATTTTCACATAATTTGACTTTAAACATGTTTTGATAGCACTTTTTACATAACATTGCTATAAATGTTGTTTCTACTCATTCTACCTGTCCACCTTATAGCATATCTATATCTGCTGAGCATATTTCTAAACTAAACCCTTATTTTAAAAAATCCAATAGGTGAAGTACTGGTATAAAAGGAGAAAAGAAACAGTTATTTTCACATTCCAATACAGATAGTCACAAGCCTGCAATTCTAATCTGCTGAGCACTTGGAAGAGCAAACAGCTCTCCCTGCCCTCGAATTCAAGAGGTATACCACAATACCTGCCTACCCCAATACAGGTTTTATTACTATTGGTAGAACTGTCACTCAAAACTAGTTCCACAAGTATCTAAACATTCCCTAGGTTCTGTGTAAAGTCTAATCTTAAAGGCAACAACATATTACAGCTCTGAAGACATTATTTTAATAAGGACACTAACATTTTCTGTGCAGTTTTACTGTTCTAGGGCGATTGATGGAAATTGAAAATAATAATGTAGATACCTATGTAGTTCCATAGTAATGAAATAAAAGTTAGTATCCTATCTAATAAAAGGGTACTATGCAAATTGACCATCACTCCAACACACAAAATGGCTGCCACAAGATGGCCAGCAGGGGAGGGCAGTTGGGAGAGACCAGGCCTGCAAGGGAGGGCAGTTGTGGGTGATCAGGCCAGCAGGGGAGGACAGTTAGGGGTGACCAGGCCAGCAGAGGAGGGAAGTTGGGGGTGACGGGGTCGGCAGGGAATGGCAGTTGCGGGGGGACCAGGCCTGCAGGGAAAGGCAGTTAGGGGTGACCAGGCCTACAGGGGAGGGCAGTTAGGGGCAAACAGGCTGGCAGGGGAGCAGTTAGGCATCAATCAGGCTGGCAGGGGACTGGTTAGGGGGTGATCAGGCTGGCAGGCAGAAGTGGTTAGGGACAATCAGGAAGGCAGGCAGGAAAGCAGTTGGGAGCCAGCAGTCCTGGATTGTGAGAGGGATGTCCGACTGCCCGTTTAGGCCCGATCCTACCAGGATCAGGCCTAAACAGGCAGTCGGACATCCCTCAAGGGGTCCCAGATTGGAGAGGGTGCAGGCTGGGCTGAGGGACACACACCTCTGTGCACGAATTTCATGCACCGGGCCTCTAGTATAAAATAATAAAGAGAACAAAAATTAAATGAAGATACATTAGTCTATTTTTTAAGGCCGTGGTTCCCAAATTTTTTTGGCCATGCCCCACCTAAGCATCTCTAAAATCCTGATGCACCCCTGTGACATATAATTCTTATTCAAAAGTGAACTCCTATTCCCGTGGAAGAAGCCATTAACCTGGTCTAAACAAGCTTCCAAAGAACATTGCATCCATGAAAGAGAAAAATAAAAGAACAAAAGGACAGCTGAAGTACTGAGGAAGAAATCACTAAGAAATTGTTAAAAAAAAAAAGAATAATATGAAGTGATATGAAAAAGTAGCAAGTTTCAAAACATGTAATAGAGAACTGAAATGCATAAATATGTCACAATATATATTTATATACTATATATGAGGCCCCTAGAACCTAAGAAATGCAAAAAATTCACTGTTAATAAATCATTCTCAAATTGCCCCCCTGTGGGGCATGTGCCCCATGCTGGGAACCACTGTTCTAGGGGATTTGCAATCTAATGAGGAAAAAGATATGTCACAAAATCTTAGTATATATAATCAAATATTGATGCATCCCCTAGAGATCTGGGGAGAGAGAGGAGAGAGAAAAGTGGAGGGCACTCCAAAGGGCAGGCACTGGCTGTTCGCATGCCTGCCCCGAGTGCCCTTTCTGCCACCACCCCTCCCTGCCATTTTTAACATCACTTCCCCCACATCTCATACTATTGCGCCAGGCTCAGCTTCACTTGCTTGTGCTACATCCTGCTGGATTGGCCCCCAAGGTGCCCCTTTAGGAACAGCGTTCAGTTACAGTGGGCCATGGCAGCCACCTTCAAGGCAGGTTCCTGTCTGACCCTCACTGGTTTTTACCAGTGATGCCCCGCCCAGGGTTGTCCCTCCTCATCCTGACACCCCCTACACTACTGGGCCAAGGCTGCCAGCACTCACAGAGCAGACCACATCTGGAAATAAACATAAATATATGGCAGTCCAGAGCTGGAGGTGCCAGGTAATCCCCTGCCACCACCCTGGGACCCTCACCTGCTGCTTCTCACTAACTGCCTCAGGGCCAGGCCAGGTCTCAGCACCTGTCAGTACATGGCAGGTACCACCCAAGAGTCCCCTTGGCAGGAACTCCAGGGGGTGAGAGGCTGCTCCCACCCCAGGGCCCTGGGAGGATGGGCTGGCTGAGGGCCCACTTGGCTGGCACATTGGGCCCTCCCAAAGCTGCCACATTTTCCTCAATGCACCCAAACATTTGGCAGCTTTTGAGTCCCAAAATGTCAACTCGGAGGTTAGACCAACTGCTTCAGGGTACTGGGCCACCACCCTGATGGTAGAGTTAAAATAGAGCTGGTGTTTAGTTCTTCCTCTGTCCCAAACCCTCCCCCATCCCTGCTGCCTGCACCCCAGCATGGAGGAGATTTTGAGCAGAGTCTCTTGTCTGAGCACATTCCCAGGGGCCTTGACATTACCTATAGATAGCAGTGGGTTAGCCTTTTGCACATTGGCTTTTCAGAGTTATTTATGAGCAGAAAAAAATGTTGAAGTAAAACTTTGCTAATATTTAAAAAAAGATCACAGTAGAAATAAATGAAACAGAATCTAATTAAGCAATAGAAAAGATCAATGAAATCAAAAGCTGGTTCTTTGAAAAGGTGAAGAAAACTGATAAACCTTTAACTAGACTCAGCAAGCAAAAAAAACCCAGAAAGGCCTAAATAAATAAACTCGGAAAGAAAAAGAAGTGACAACTCACTCCATAAAAATATAATGAATTATAAGAAAATACTATGAACAATTACTAGTATAGGCCAACAAATTGAATAACCTGGAAGAAATGCATAAATTCCTAGAAAAATACCAATTTTCAAGGCTAAATTAGGAAGAAATAGAAAATCTGAACAAACTAATAACTGACAACAAAATCAAACCAGTAATCAAAAACTTGCAACAAACAGAAGCCTGTGAAGCCATCTGGTCCAAATATATAACAAAATATACTATGATCAAATGGAATTATTCCCAGGATACAAAGCTGCTTCAGTATCTGCAAATCAATTAATGTTATATACCAGACAAAATAAAGGTTAAAAATCATATGATCATATCCATAGATTCACAAAACTCATTTGACAAAATCCAATATCCACCTACACTAATAAAAGAGAAACATGCAAACTGACCGTCCCTCCGCTATGCCCACCAGCCAATCAGGAGCAAGTATGCAAATTAACCCAACAAAGATGGTGGCGGCCACGGAGCTGGAGTGAGCAGGAAGCTTGGGTTGCCCTGGTGAAGGAGAAAGCCAAGCTTCCCGCCTGCCCTGGTGGCTGCTGAAGGAGTGGCTGGGGGCCTGGGTTGCCGGGGGCGACCCAGGCTTTGAGCCCGCCCTGGCCTCCACTCAAGGAGGCACTAGAAAAAAAAAAAGGAGGGGCTGGGAGCCTGAGTTGCCGGGGGACATGGCCAGCCTGAAAATGGCCCTCAGCCCCTTACCCAGGCTGGCCACATCCCCATGGGGTGAGGGTCCCTGCTGAGGGGTTTGGCCAGCCTGAAAATAGCCCTCAGCCCCTCACCCAGGCTGGCCAGGCACCCCAGCAGGACCTCCCACCCTGAAGGGGCTGTGGCCCGCCTGAAAACAGCCCTCAGCCCCTTACCCAGGCTGGCCAGGCACCCCAGCAGGACCTCCCACCCTGAAGGGGCTGTGGCCCGCCTGAAAACAGCCCTCAGCCCCTTACCCAGGCTGGCCAAGCCCCCATGGGGTGAAAGTCCCCGCTGGGAGGCATGGCCAGCCTGCAAACAGCCATCAACCCCTCACCCAGGCTGGCCAGGCACCCCAGCGGGAACCCCCACCCTGAAGGGGGTGTGGCCAGCTTGAAAACAGTCCTCAGCCCCTCAACCAGGCTGGCCACACACCCCCAGTGGGGATCCTCACCCCATGGGGGTGTGGCCATTCTGCAATCCACCACAGGCCCCTTGCCCAGGCCACCCCATGTCCCAAGGGAACCCCCACCCTGATCCGGGACACCCTTCAGGGCAAACCAGCCGGCCCCCACCCATGCACCAGGCCTCTATCTATACTAATAAAAGGGTAATACGGTAATTAAACTGGGAGACCTTCCAGGAGACATTCCGGACAGTCTTCTGGACAAAGCCATGGTGGTGGGGCCGAGGTAGAGGCAGTTAGAGGCCAAGAGGGGAGTGCAGTTGTGGGTGATCAGGCCAGGATGGGACAGCAGTTGTGGGTGATCAGGCTGGTTGGGGGGGAGTGCCGTTGAGGGTGATCAGGCCGGCGGAGGTGGAGGGGGCGTTGGGGGTGATCAGGCTGGCGGGGGCGCAGTTGGGGGTGAGCAGACCAGCAGGGGAGCCAGTTGGGGGCGAGCAGGCCGTCAGTGGGGGTCAGTTGGAGGTGATCAGGACAGCAGGGGGGGGGGCAGTTTGGAGTGAGCAGACCAGCAGGGGGGCAGTTGGGGGCGAGCAGGCCAGTGGGGAGGGAAAGTGGAGGCGAGCAGGCCAGCAGGGGGGGGCAGTTGGGGGTGAGCAGGCTGGCAGGGGAGGCAGTTGGGGGCAAGGAGACTGGCACAGGGGGAAAGTTGGGGGTGATCAGGCTGGCGGGGGGGCATTTGGGGGCGAGCAGGCCGGCAGGCAGAGTGGTTAGGTGCAATCAGGCAGGCAGGCAGGTGAGCGGTTAGGAGCCAGCAGTCCCGGATTGCGAGAGGGATGTCTGACTGCTGGTTTAGGCCCAATCCCTGTAAACCAGCAGTAGAACATCCTTCGAGGGGTCCCAGATTGGAGAGGGTGCAGGCTGGGCTGAGGGACACCCCCCCTTGCACGAATTTCGTGCACCGGGCCACTAGTTTATAATAAAAAAATTATCAAGAAAGTGGGAATAGAGGGAACATATCTCAACATAATAAAGGCCAGATATGAAAAACACATAGCTAACATAGTACTCAACATCGAAAAGCTAAAAGCATTTTCCTTAAGTTCAGGAACAAAACAAGGATGTCCACTTTCACCACTTTTATTCAACATAGTATTGGTTGGTCTAGCTAAAGTCAGACAAAAATAAATAAGTAAATGGCATCCAAATTAGAAAAGAAGTAACACTGTCATTATTTGCAGATGACATGATACTATATATAAAGAACCCCAAAGTCTCCACTAAAAAAACTACAAAAACTGATAAATGAATGCAGTAAAGTAGCAGGTACAAAATATTTAGAAGTTGTGTTAAAAATTTTATACAATGATAATGAATTATCAGAAAAAGAAATTTGGAAAACAATCCAATTTATAATTGCATGAAAAAACCCTCACTGGAATACATTTAACCAGGAAGGTAAAATACCTAGGCTTAGAAAATTAGAGACATTTTAAAAAGAAACTGAAGAAGATACAAATAAATGAAAAAAAGATGCCATGCTCATGCATAGGAAGAATTAACATTGCTAAAATGACCATACTATCAAAAGCAATCTACAGATTCAATGCAATCCAGGTCAAAACATCTATGGCATTTTTTGCAGAACTAGAACAGCGAATCCCAAAATTTATATGGAACCACAAAAAAAAAACCCAAATAGCCAAAGCAATCCTGAGAAAGAACAAAGTTGGAAACATCATGCTACCTGATATTAAACTATAATACAAGGCTATACTAATCAAAATAGCATGGAACTGGCATAAAAACAGATACAAAGATCAATGAAACAGAATAGAGAGCCTAGAATAAACCCACACCTATATGGTCAATTAATTTATGACAAAGGTGGCAAGAATATACAGTGGAGTAAAGACAATGTCTCTTCAATATATGGTGTTTGGAAAACTGGACAGACACCTGTAAAAATCGAAATTGGATCACTTTCTTATATCATATATAAGAAGAAACTCAAACTGGATTTAATATTTAAATGTAAGCCCTGGCCAGGTGACTCAGTTGATTGGAGTATCATCCCATGCACCAAAAGGTTGTGGGTTCGATCCTGATTGGGGTATGTACGGGCAGCAACCCATCGATGTTTCTCACATCAATGTTTCTCTCTCCCTCACTCCTCCCTTCCTTTTTCTCTAAAATCAATAAAAACATATCCTCGAGTGATGATTAAAAAGTTTTAAATGTAAGACTCCAAAGCATAAAACTACTAGAAGAAAACACAGGCAGTAAACTCTTTCTTTGGATGTCTCCTCAGGCAAGGGAAACAAAAGAAAAAAAGAAACAAAGGGGACTATTTCACATTTAAAAGTTTTTACACAGTGAAGGAAACCATCACCAAAATGAAAGGACAATCTACTGATGAACAAAGATATTTGCCAATTATATATCCAATAAGGGAATAATATCCAAAATATAAAGAACTCATACAAAGTAACACCAAAAAAACCTCAAACAACTCAAATAAATATAGACAGAGGACCTGAATAGACATTTCTCCAGAGGACATATAGATGACCAATAGACATATGAAAAGATGTTCACTGTCACTAATCATTAAATAAATGTAAATTAAAACCACAATGAGATATCATCTCACACCTGTCAGAATAGCTATCATCAGTAAATCAACAAACAACAAGTGTTGGTGAGGATGTGGAAAAAACCCTCATGCACTGTTGGTAAGATGGTTAATTTGTGCAGCCACTATGGAAAACAGTATGGCAGTTTCTAAAAAATTAAAAATAACTACCTATTAACCAGACATTCCACTTCTGGGCATTTACCTGAAGAAACCCAAAACACTAATTAAAAAATACATATGCAACCCTATGTTCATTGCAGTATTACTTACAATAGGCAAGATACAGAATCAAAGCAACCTAAGGGTCAATCAATAAACAGATAAAAATGATGTGATACATATATACAATGGAATATTACTCAGCCATAAAAATAATGAAATTTTACCACTTGGGATAACATGGATGGAACTAGAGGGTATTACACTAAGTGAAATAAGTTAGACAGAGAAAGACAAATACCATATGATTTCACTTATATATATAGAATCTAAAAACAAACAAAAGAAACAAATTTATAGATTCATAGAACATATTGATATTTTCCAGATGGGAGCAGATTTTGGGGGTGGAGTGGGTGATGATGGGGAAGGAATTAAAGTGTACAAATTGCCATTTATAAAAGTAGTTATGGGAATGTAAAGTACAGCATGTGGAATATAGTAAATAATATTGTAATAACTATATTTGGTGTCAGATGGATACTAGACTTATTGAGATGATTACTTTGTAAGTTACATAGTTGTCTAATCGCTATGCTATACACCCGAAACTAATAATATTGTATGTCGAGTATAATTGGGGAAAAAATTTAAGACCCTTGAATAAATTTTTTAAAAAGAAAAAAATCCAACAATTGTTGGTTTGACAAAAATAGGAAGCTCTGGTTAGGAACAAATAACAACTCAGTCCTAAAACTTCCACTTCTAACTACTACTGTACATGCATTAAACCACTGGTCTGCTAACAAAATAATAGCATTTATAAACCAGTATTGGTAGGGAAATACTAACATGACCAGGAAAAGCACAACCCAGGGAAACCTGTCTGCACTGCCCCTGGACCATATTAAATTGCCTAATGGACCATTTGATGTTTGGCTAATCTGTTTTATACAGCTATCCCTACTTCATGGATATAAGTATGTTTAGTCATGATTTGTGTGTTTTCTCACTGGACTGAAGCTTTCCCTTGTGGATAAACTACTGCCTCCGCTGTGGCTAAAGTCCTGTGAGAGATTATACCTACCTGGGGAACTCCTCTGGAACTCCACAGTGATTAGGGAACCCATTTTACTGGTCAAATGGTACAACAAGTCTGTGTTATTTGGCCAGTTTTACAACAGTTTCACTGCTCTTACAACCACCCTTAATCCTCAGGTTTGACTGAACGTACTAAAAGCCTTACTAAAATTGAATTGGCACAATTTGTAAAGATCCTCCAAATATACTGGCAAAAAGCATGGCTATTGGTCCTTTTGAATCTCAGATCTAACCTCTCTGGAGCTCATAAATCTTACCTTTTCAGATAATTACAGGACACCCCATGCATGAGGCTCCTGCTTCTTTCGACCCACAGTTGATAAAGGGAGACTACTTCAGTACTGTAAAGGCCTAATTGCTTCTATTGCTAATGGTTATTTGCATGCTTTGGTAGAGCAGTCCTTTCAGTGTCCTTCAAGGAGATGAAAACCCTAAACACCACACTCTACAATCTGGAGACTTTATTTACTGGAAAAGACACTTCAAAAAAAAAAGACTCCTTTCAGCCTTAGTGGAAGGGCCCTTACCAGGTACTATTACCTAAATTCCAGGGAACAGACTTTTGGGTTCACGTGTTGCGCCTAAAGAAGGCATCAAACCCTGACTCGAGCTACACACAGTGTGGTGACCTGAAAATAAAGCTGTCAAAAATTGAAGCAGTCCTCTTTTCCAGCTGGAACCATGAGGAAGGTGCAGAAGAGAAGAAGGAGGTTCCTGCTGTGCTTGAAACCCATCAGAAAATGCAAAGGAATTTCCTATAGCTGAACATCAAGCACCTAAGAAGTTGCCCAAAAGATTCTTTGAAAGGCAAGGAGAAAGCTCATCTATGAAAAAGCACTACCACAAGGAATATAGGCAGATGTACAGAACTGAGATATGAATGATCAGGATGGCAAGAAAAGTTGGCAACTTTTATGTTCCTGTGGAACCCAAATTGGCATTTGTCATCAGAATAAGAGGTATCAGTGGTGTGAGCCCAAAGGTCCAAAAGGTGCTGCAGCTTTTACGCCTTCTCCAGATCTTCAACAACACCTTTGTTAAGCTCAATAAGGCTTTGATTAACAAGCTGACGATTGTAGAATCACATATTGCATGTGGGTGTCCAACACGATGTCAGTAAAATGGATTGATCTACAAGTGTGGTTATGGCAAAAACAAAAAGCTAATCGCCCTGGCAGATAACACGCTGATTGCTCAAACTCTTGGTAAATATGGCATCATCTACATGGAGGATACGATCCCTGAGATCTATACTGTTGGAAAACGCTTCAAAGAAGGAAACAATTTCCTGTGGTCCTTCGAATTACCTTTCCACAAGGTGGGATGAAGGAAAATACCACCCAATTTGTAGAAGGTGGAAATGCTGTAAAAAGGAAGACCAGATCTACAAGCTTATTTGGATGAGCAAAGATATCTACCATGGTTATGTTTGTAATCTGGCCCGTTAATAAACAGTGACTGCTTTAAAAGTGAAAAACAAACAAACAAACTGAAGATGACATTTGAAAGAGAGACCTTTCCCAAAATGACCAGACCAATCTTATACAACCTTTGGTATAAGCTTTCATTTTCTCTTTCTTGGAAGTAAAATACCATTTTCCCCATTTCCCAATCTATTGTCAAAAGGGGAAACCTCTCAGTTTCTGGATCTGTCATCAATAACTTTGATGTCCAAGACAGTAATGGCCCCTTAGTTCACTGCTTTCAGGTCTGAGCTCCTGTTTTAGAATCATCATAAATTTGTTAGGTTGTTTTAATTTCACTCTGTATTTTCTTGCTGTTAAGTTCTGTACCTGTTGCTTGTGAAACTTGGACACAGTGGTTTTTAGACCATGCACATTCCCTCTGATGGGGGACATGATACTCAGAAGAGGTCCTCCCTGGCACTGAAGGACAAAAGGCTGCTGAAATAAGAAGACCTGACTACTGATTAGGTGATGCTTTCAGAGAAAGATCTCAATCCAAGAGAGGAAATGTCAAAATTAATGAGAGACTTCAATCAAGACAGGAATTAGGAGGATCTCTCATGCTCTATGTCAGTCACTCATGAAAGCCCTATAGGAAGAACCCTATGGTTGTAAAAGCACCACCCCAATTTCCACTTCCTGCTATAAAAGAACTTCTTTTCCTCCCCACCTCTCCCCTCCCACTCCATCCTGTCCCAGACTAGCAAGTGGCTCACCATGGCTGCATGAACTAGATTGTAATCCTTTCTTTTCTCACAAATAAATCCTTTTTTTGCTAAAGGAATACCTGGATGACTTTTTATTTATAGTCAACAGAGGTAAGGGGGGATGAGGATGGAAGCAGACTGGTTAAAAACCTATGCAGAATTCCAGGGAAGAGATGACAGCTTGAGCTACAGTGGTGACAATGAAAACAGGAGAAGAGTTGGTGTGAGAGCTATCTAGGAAGTAAAATAGAGAAACCAGGATGATAGACTAGACACAGAGGGAAAGTCGAGGAGGCAGTAAGCACTGACAATATTAACATTTCCCCCACATTCTTTTACTGACATAGCAGCAAAACCAACCTCGTGAAGCACAGCCTGACCTGTACTCATGCTGCTTTCACCTTGTTGACAGAGAGGCAGACATTTTAAACTTATTTTTAATCTAAAAATAGTTTAGAAAAATATTTATAAAAGAAAAGGCTGTCACACAGAAATATTCATGTCACACTATTATGAAGTTAAAGGTTCTAGACTATTTATCTAATATAATTATTACCATGTTATATATATGTATATGATCTCATTTAATTTTCATCTTAATTCTACAAGGCATGTATCATTATCATTACCATTTTGCAGATAAAGTGACTGAGTCTTTTTTTTTTAAAGGCAATTCACTTTTCTTTTAAATTTAATAAATTTTTATTGTTCAAAAAGGATCCAAGATGGCGGCGTAGGTAAACACCTAAACTGCTGCCTCGCACAACAATTTCAAAACTACAACTAAAAGACAAAACGTCTATCACCCAGAACCACGGGAAAGCTGGCTGAGTGGAAGTTCTACAACTAGAAGGAAAGAGAAAACAGCATTGAGAGGTGCACAAGCGCTGAAAAGCTGAGGTACAGGGGCGCGCGAATCGGGCTGGCGACTGGGAGCGCTGCTTTTTTCACCTGAAGGGAGACAAGCTCCCAATTACTCCAAACTCCAGTTTCTGGGGAGACCCGGGGGACCCAAACTCCTACGGGGAGAAGCTGGACTGTCTGCTGTGGGGTCGGAAAGTGAGGGTGGCTTGCTTGCAGGGCTGCGCAGGAATAATTGTTTACTGTGCTGGGGCGTGGGACGCGGGGACAAGGTCCGAGACACAGAGCTGGCTTACTGACAGCCATCGCTGTTTGCCACGCCCTAGTCTAGTCACGCCCTAGTCTAGTCACGCCCTGAGACCCCGCCCCGCACAATCTACAAACCCACCCAAGCTCCAAGCAGCGGCTTTAGCATGTGAATGACCTGCCCTATCGCAGCTTAACCTAGCAAACTTGCAGCCAAGGTCAGACAGCTCCAAAACCTCCAAACCCCAAGCAAAGAGGAGAAAACTGTAGTTCTCGCTGTAGCACCTGCTGGGTAGCCTCAGACAGTAGCTGACCTGCACCCCATCGGAGATCCAGAAGCCAGTGTACCTAGTGGTCAGTGTGAGACACCAGATTTCAACTCCTCACATCCATAAGTGACACATTCAAGAGGCAGACTCAGTGAGCACCAAAGCCCCACTGAAACAAGTCCTGCACCATAAGGATGTCTCCAGCACAGCAGTTCTTCCATTATAGACACAGCGGGTGATCACAGCCAAATAGTCTGGAGGTCAATTCCTCCCAGTGTACCGACAGCAAGGAAGGCTTAACTACACCAAGACTTTGCACTCATCCCACAAAGGGGTGTACCAAGAGCGTCCACCTCAGGTGATTGGGGAGGCTGAGCTACTGGCCCCTATAGGTCACCTACCACATAAAGCCACTCCATCAACACAAGGAAGCAGCCAAAATGCGGAGACAAAGAAACATGTCACCAAAGAAAGAAATGGAGGAAAGCAAACTACTGGACGACATAGAGTTCAGAACCACATTTATAAGGTTACTCAAGAATCTTCTAAAAACCGCTGAGGAACTTAGTGAGACCTTTAAGGATCTTAATGAGAATGCCAAAAAAATGGAAAAGTACTAATCAGAAATTAAGCATACAATGTCTGAAATAAAGAATATACAGAAACTCAACTGTAGATCAACATACCCCAAGAATCAAACCAAAGATCTGAAATATGAGGAAACAAAAAACACCCAACCAGAAAAACAAAAAGAAAAAAGAATCCAAAAATATGAAGATAGTGTAAGGAGCCTCTGGGACAACTTTAAGCGTACCAACATCCGAATTTTGGGGGTGCCAGAAGAAGAGAGGGAGCAAAACATTGAAAACCTATTAGAAGAAATAATGACAGAAAACTTTCCCTACCTGGTGAAAGAAATAGACTTACAAATCCAGAAAGCACACAGAACCCCATACAAGAGGAATCCAAAGAGGACCACACCAAGACACATCATAATTAAAATGCCAAGGGCAAAAGACAAAGAGAGAATCTTGAAAGCAGCAAGAAAAAAAACGGTTAGTTACCTACAAGGGAGTACCCATACGACTGTCAGCTGATTTCTCGTCAGAAACTATGCAGGCCAGAAGGGAGTGACAAGAAATATTCCAAGTGTTGAACAGCAAGAACCTACAACCAAGATTACTCTACCCAGCAAAGCTATCATTCAGAGTTGAAGGTCAGATAAAGAGCTTCACAGACAAGAAAAAGCTAAAGGAGTTCATCACCACCAAACCAGGATTACATGAAATGCTGAAGGGTATTCTTTAAGAAGAGGAAGAAGAAGAAATAGGTAAAGATAAAAATTATGAACAACAAAATGACATCAAATACATACCTACCAACAAGTGAATCTAAAAATCAAGTGAATGAAAAATCTGAAGAACAGAATGGACTGGGGATATAATAGAATCAGGGACATAGAAAGGGAGTGGACTGACAATTCTCAGGGGGAAGGGGGTGTGAGGGGTGCGGGAAGAGATTGGACAAAAATCTTAAACCTATGGATGAAGACAGTGGCAGGGGGCAAGGGCATGGGGTGGGGTGGGGAATCAGGTGGAGTGCAGCTATGGGGGACAAAAGAGGAACACCTGTAATAATCTGAACAATAAAGATTTATTAAAAAATAATAAAATTAAATTAAATTAAAAAAAATTTTATTGTTCAGATTATTACAATTGCTCCTCTTTTTTCCCCCCATAGCTCCCCTCCACCCAGTTACCACCGCAACCTCTGCCCTTACCTCCCCCCCACTGTCCTCATCCATAGGTGTACGATTTTTGTCCAGTCTCTTCCCGCACCCCCCACACCCCTTTCCCCCCAAGAATTGTCAGTCCACTCCCTTTCTATGCCCCTGATTCTATTATATTCACCAGTTTATTCTGTTCATCAGGTTTTTTATTCACTTGATTTTTAGATTCACTTGTGGATAGATACGTATTAGTTGTTCCTAATTTTTATCTTTACCTTTTTCTTCTTCTTCCTCTTCTTTAAGAATACCTTTCAGCATTTCATATAATACTGGTTTGGCGGTGATGAACTCCTTTAGCTTTTTCTTATCTGTGAAGCTCTTTATCTGCCCTTCAATTCTGAATGATAGCTTTGCTGGGTAGAGTAATCTTGGTTGTAGGTTCTTGCTATTCATCACTTTGAATATTTCTTGCCACTCCCGTCTGGCCTGCATAGTTTCTGTTGAGAAATCAGCTGACAATCGTATGGGTGCTCCCTTGCAGGTAATTAACTGTTTTTCTCTTGCTGCTTTTAATATTCTCTCTTTGTCTTTTGCTCTTGGCATTTTAATTATGATGTGTCTTGGTGTGGTCCTCTTTGGATTCCTCTTGTTTGGGGTTCTCTGCAGTTCCTGGACTTGTAAGTCTATTTCTTTCACCAGGTGGGGGAAGTTTTCAGTCATTATTTCTTCAAATAGGTTTTCAGTATCTTGCTCTCTCTCTTCTTCTGGCACCCCCATAATTCGGATGTTGGTACACTTGAGGTTGTCCCAGAGGCTCTTTACACTATCTTCAAATTTTTTGATGCTTTTATCTTTTTGCCTTTCCGGTTGAGTGTTTTTTGCTTCTTTGTATTTCAAATCTTTGACTTGATTCTTGTGATCCTCTAGTCTGCTTTTAGATCTCTGTATAATATTTTTTATTTCAGTCAGTGTATGTTTAATTTGTAGTTGGTCTTTTTTCTTATCCTCGAGGGTCTCGCTAAATTTATCGGCCTTTTCTAGGAAATTCTTGAATAACCTTATAACCGTGGTTTTGAACTCTATATCCAGTCTTTTGTTTTCCTCCATTTCTTTCATTTGTGATCTGTTTCTTTGTCTCTCCATTTTCGCTGCTTCCCTGAGTCGGTAGAGTACTTTGTGTGCTAGGTGTCCTATAGGGCCCAGTGGCTCAGCCTCCCCAGTTACCTGAGGTGGACACTCTTGGTGCACCCCTTTGTGGGCTGTGTGCACAGCCTTGTTGTAGTTAAGTCTTGATTGTTGTTGGTATCACTGGGAGGAATTGACCTCCAGGCCAACTGGCTGTGAGGATCAGCTGTGTTTACGCTGGGAGAACTTTTGTGCTGGAGACACCCTTATAAGACAAGACTTGCAAAATTGCAAAAGCCTCTGTGCTCAGCTTGGATGGGGCGGAGTCTCAGGGCAGAGCAGACAGCCCTGCCCTATAAGGCTTCTGAGTCTCAGTGTCCCTCGGTAATTGCTGCAAGCACCTCTGAGGAAAGCCACCCTCGAGTTTTGCTCGCTGCCAAATAGTCCAGTTTCTCCCAGAATGATTCTGGGTTCCCAGAGTCTCACTTGGAACTGGAGTTCAGCACAGTTGGGAGCTTCCATCTCCCTCCCACTTGAGAAACCCAGCCACGCACTCAGCAGTCTGTCCTCTCGGCGTGCGCCTCCAGACCTCTGCCTTTCGTAGCTCCCCTGAGTCTCAGTGTGCTTTTCCCTTTTCCTGACA
This sequence comes from Plecotus auritus, assembly GCF_963455305.1. Lineage (NCBI taxonomy): Eukaryota > Metazoa > Chordata > Mammalia > Chiroptera > Vespertilionidae > Plecotus > Plecotus auritus. The sequence continues at coordinate 104,929,352 of NC_137771.1, forward strand.
GTCCAGATTTCCCCTGTATGAGTCTGGGTCCCCAGGGTCTCACCCTGAACTGGAATTCTGCACAGTCGGGAGCTTCCGTCTCCCTCCCGCTTGAGAAAGCCAGCCACACACTCAGCCGCCAGTTCTCTCCATGCGTGCGTCTCCGTACCTCAGCCTTTTGCAGCTCCTCTGAGTCTCCGTATGCTTTTCTCTTTCCTTCTAGTTGTAGAATTTCCACTCAGCCAGCTTTCCTGTGGTTCTGGATGATGTCAGTTTTGTCTTTTAGTTGTAGTTTTGAAATTGTGCGAGGCAGCAGTTTAGGTGTTTACCTATGCCGCCATATTGGTTTCTCCCAAGTGACTGAGTCTTAAAGCAGTTAAATGTCTTGCCCAAACAACATAAGCAATAAGATAAAGTATAGATCCAAACTCAGGTCGTTTGACTCAAATGTTCCTGTTTTAGCTACTAACCACACTGTCTCTGAGCCCCAAAGCACTCTGCCCCACAAATCATCAAAAGATCCACCCTGACCTAGAGTTGCCTCTGAACGCAACAAACCGAACCCAAGAAGCTTCTGGGAAACAGGCCCATGACAGGCACAGGAGACATGAGGACAACCACCCAGACTGTAACACAGTCTAGAAAGATCAACCCATACTTTCCCTTGCTGAAAATGAACCAGAAGTAGTCTAGTTATGCTCTAGGTGAATATTGAGAATGAACAATCTGAGATTTGGAAGGAGACTTATGGTGTATTTTTATATAGTTCCCACTAGTATAGATCTTCCTCTTCAGCTAAATTTCCCCCACAGGTCTGGAAGCAACAGCTAGTGAAAGAAAGAAGTCAAATTGGTGATCTTCAATTTAACTGAGTACCAGAATACTTTAGACATCTTTAGGTCCGTCTAAATTACCAATGCTACTTTATTTCTTTCAGAGTACATGTGATTACTCCATGTTTCTAAGAGTCTGAAAAAAATAAAGAGGGACAAAAATTCTAATGAAAACAGATTTTCTTTATCATAGTAACTGTGCTGAAACCAAGCACACTATTAAATAGCAACAGGGAGGCAATGGAAGCAACTGAGACTCCATAGAGACTTAGGAGTGTGTGGGTGTATTAAGAGGCACTGACATGTGACCAACCCAATTTCAAGTACTTTGAGAATACTTCATACCACAAATTTTAGAGTTTAAACCATACAAAGAACCACTTGCTTATAGTACTTCTGCAAAGCAAGGATGGTAAAGAAGGTGATTCTAAAGCACAAACCAAACCAATCACTTTGCGAGACTAATAAAGAAAAAAAAAAGGTATGCCACTTTATCCTGTAGTCTTGATCTTAAGAAATTCCTTTCAAGGGATAAAACTAAGTCCTGAAAGCCAATGTTTGATCTAAACATACTAGATAAATATGTTTTGATGAATAAAAATTCTCAAAATAGAGGTGAAGTCTAAGAACATAATGAGACCACTATCATAGAACCAAAACAAAGAAATTATATACCTAAAACAAATGTAAGAAAACATCTGTGCATTATTTTCCCCCAGGGACCCAGTTCCTTTCCCTGAGGCTCACTGATTTAGGAAATAATACCTTTGTCAAGAGCTAGATTTATTGAGTGCTTCCTATGTGCCGACAGCTGTTCTGAACACTTTATATGCATTTAGCAAATTTATCTGTTGCAATGATCCAATGAAGTAATATTATTATTTTATTACTAGGAGCCCAGTGTACGAATTTGTGCACCTTCAAAGGAACTGTGGACCGTGAGGCTGCAGTAGGCACAGGGGCGGGTCTTGGCCCATCCTCCGTTCCCCCGCCCGGCCCCTCCTGCCATGGCCCCTGACCCCTGTCTGCTGGCAGCCCTACTCCCACTGCGACTACTCCCAATATTTCTCCTATTCTTTATGCTGTCAAATTTTTGCGTGTGTTTTTTTAAAATACATTTTTATTGATTTCAGAGAGGAAGGAAGAGGGAGAGAGAAATGGAAACATCAATGATGAGAGAGAATCACTGATTGGCTGCCCCCTACACGCCCCCTTACCGGGGATCGAGCCTGCAACCTGGGCATGTGCTCTGACCAGGAATGGAACCATGATCTCCTGATTCGTAGATTGACGCTCAACCACTGAGCCACACCAGCCTGGCATGTGTATGTTTTTTTTTAATGCAAAATCTGATCATGTCTCAGTTTAAGAGAACCAAATGTCTATTTCATATGGGATAAAGTTCATATGAGACATAACCCTTCACAACCTACTTACCTGTCTGGCCTCATTTCTAGTGATTTTTTTTCCCTTCCAGGAGTGAATCCCCTTCCCTAACCACTGCTTTCCAAACTTAGCACACTCCTGTGTCTGCACGGTTTTGCTGTTCCTTTACCGGTGATGAACTTCCAGCTCCCTCCTCATACTGGCTCTGAGCCAAGTTGACTCCCACATCATTCCCATTTTGTGGAGCCTTGCAGAGCTCACCAAGGCAATAGTGGGAGCTGTCCTCTCTTTTGGGCTCCTTAATGAACTTCATATACATCTACCCTGTCACACCTGACATACTGTAATGGTCACATGTTGGTCTATCTTCCTCACTGTAAATGAGAGCTACTTTGAGCCTGTGAATAGCAGGTATACAAAAAATCTTTGTTAAATGATTTGAAGTTCAGAAACTTCAGGGAAACATGAGAGTACTTAATAGATTTTGGAAAATGTATCACAAAAAAGTGATACTTTTTCTTACCAATGTATACACACATATATCTGTAAACATGTACATACATTGACATTTACCCCCAAAAGTGCTTGGTTCATAGTGATATAGAGTGTGCTGAATATTAGAGAAGGCAGCTTGCTTTTTATAGAGGGGTCTTCCCCTGCAGAATTTTTAAAAACTTATTTGACTTTCAGTTTCTGAAACTCAGCAATCCAATTCTCTCAGTATATCAAAAGTGGATGCAGCCTGGCTTGTGTGGCTCAGTTGAACGTTGTCCCATGCACCAAAAAGTCACAAGTTCAATTCCCGTGTGGGGCACATGCCTGGGCTGTGGGCTCAATCCCCAGTAGGGGGCACACAGGAAACAGCCAATTGATGATTCTCATCAATGTTTCTCTCTCTCCTTCTCTGTTACTAAATAAATAAATAAATAAATAAATAAATAAATAAATAAATAAATAAATATTTTTAAATGTATCCATCTCAGGAGTTCTCATTAACATATATAGAGCAGATATGTATGGCCAGAAATCCAACTTGTTAACTGCCATGCAAACTAAAATATTTACCTTTCATACGAAGCATGTTTTCTCCCTAGGTGTAGAGCAAATGAAAAGTCAGATATAATTAGAATGTTCTTTGGTGTGCATAAATCATAAAAAAAGGGATTTATTTACACCATTTGAATAGTCAGTGGCATCAGACTAAGACAGTCAGATGTGCTGCCCTCTAGATGGTGCCTTGGCTACCAAGCTTCCCCTCCCCTCTATGACTTTATGACTTTCCTTAGATTTGCTTCTTCCAAATACACACACACATATATATATTCAAAGTCTTTCCATCTCCTTTAGGTGACTATAGATCTCTACTCCTGTATTGAACTTAAAGTTTGACTTCCATTCTTCCTAAAATGTTCTTGGGTTCCTCACTGTAGTCCCCAAGTATGGCCAATGAAACATAAGTATAAAGAAGCTAGTTACAAAAATTTAAACTATACTTTATGACATTCTCTACGTGAGGGCATCTCTAGAACCCAAACACTGATAGATTCTTCTGCTTATGTTTTTGCTTATGCTTAACCATGTGCCTGTCATGAAGCAAGTACACAGTAGGTATCTGTGGAATGAATAAAGAGAAAAGTGTACTGACATACTGTTCAAATGAATAAAGAAAAGTTTCAAAATAAAAGAGAAATTTACAAAAAAAAAAAAAAACACACGATATGTTGAATGGGTGCTTCTCTTTGCTCAACACATGCAAGTTTCTAGAATGCAAGCAATAGAAACCACTTTAGGTTAATTTTAGGCAGAAAAGATACTTAATAAAGGATGTTGGGTTGCTCACAGAATCGCCAGGATCAACAAAGAAGTAAGCTTGTAACAACAAGAACCACCCAGCCCACTGGTGGGAGTCAGTCATGAGAACTCCTCTTTCTGGGCACAGACAGCACCACATGGACTTTTGACACCATCAATGCTCATGCTGGATCCACTACTGCCCCTAGTGCTGCTATAGAAATGCTTTCTAGAAGTGATGCAAGTAATCCCTATTTCTCTGCAACTCTGGCTCTCAAGTCCAAGTCCAGCACAGGTGCACATTATAGTCTGACAGCCGGGGCCTACATCCCATGCCTGTGCCTCAGCTGCATGGGAAGCAGGTACCGTAGGCTACTCAAGTAGAAGCAAGATTAAGTATGTAGTCTAGACTGGTAAGATGGGACATCACCAAACAATGGGATTCCAATAAAAAAAGATTTATAAGGAAAGGGAGTAAGACCTGGGAGGAGGTGGGCAAAAAGGGAGGAAAATGGGGGACAACTGTAATAATGTCAACAATAAAATTAAAATACAATAAAATTAATACTTATATAAATTATCCCCTAAAAAAAAAAATCAAATCTCCTGGCAGGTGAAGTGCTCTCGGTAGAAATTTAAATTTCACACTGCCAAGTGCTCTACACAATTGAGGTCTGCCCCATAGTCCAACAGACTCTACTCCTACCTGCTCCCCGGCTCTTTCGTCTAGCTCAGACAACCAGAGGGCAGTGGGATGGGTCTGACAATTCTCTAGTTTTCTTCCAGGACAGAAAGGAAGGAAGCTACTTAATGCTAGCTATAAGAAATTTCCTCTTGAGACTAGTGATCAAGTGAAGACTAGTTTTGCTGTAATTAAAATGTTAAACTGAGTCTTTTCTATAAAACTGGATTTAATTTGAGCGGCAAAAGGATCTGAATGCAGCAATAGTCTAAAATTTGACAATGTAAAACAATGTCTTCAAAAACTGTTACAACTCCTGTATGGCAGGGAGCAGTGACCTCTTAAAGGCTGGCCACAGACGGTACAGTAAATGAATGAGTGTGGCTCTATCCCAAGAAAACTTTATTTGTGCATACTGACTTTGAATTTCATATGATTTTCACAACTCCCTTTTATTATTTTTGCAACCATTTAAAAATATAAAAAATATTCTTATCTCACAGGCTGTACAATAACAAACTGTGGCCTAGATCTGGCCTGCAGACTAGACCACCTCTGACAAACTTACCATTACTACAAAACCTGAAGAAAACAGATTTTTCTTTATATGCTAAGCCCTTAAACAAAATATTGGACAGTGCATTTCCTGAAGTAAATACCTAAAAGATCTATACAACTATAGCTTTTTGAAAGGTCTAGGGCTAAGTTTATAATTATAGGAAAAACAGACTCTCAGCTTCCACTATATCTGCATTGGCATAAATGACAGAGTAAGTAAACAGTCAGTCTGACTTGCATACATCCACTTGGCCAGTGCCTTACTCCCTACACAAGGCGGCCACAGGGAGGAAGATTACAGCTGCAAAACATCTGGGGAAGACAAGGACCACAGTGCTCAGGGAACAGATATACCTTTCCCTTTTCCCCAAAGGATTCCCACTTCCCCAAACTGTTAGTATCCAGCAATCAGGACTTTATCCTAAACACAATTCCAAACTAGGTACTTGATCTTCCTCAACTTAACAGTCACAATGCTAACCATCTAGGTGCCCCATCTTCAATCTTTCCTTCTAGATATAGTGCTAATCCACTTTTATTTCTTCCTAGCTTATAAGAAATCATCAATTTCCTTCAATTCTATTAAATTCATGGTAAAAGAAAAAATCAGGTAAACTAACTTAAACAAAAATGTTAATGTCTGAAACTGTAACTGTTACCTTCAATATTTTCACTGGAAATATGAAAATTTCAACCACAGTGGGAGATACTTTTTATTAGAAAGAACTACCTGTGCTTCTCAAATAACAACTAAAACTCACTTGGTGAAAAAAAAACAACACACCTCTATTTGTAAACTAATAAATTTGGGGAAAGTAGGTATTTGTTTTAGTTTATGTGAACTGATATAATGGACAATTTACTAGTTGGAGGGCTTTGAGCCTGCTACCTACATATGAGATCCTAATTTGTAACACAATTACCCTGCAGGGCTGAGATAGGGATTAGAGGGGAAGTTCATAAACTACCCAGTGTACAGCCTACCATAGAGTAGGTATTCATAACTGGTAGTTATTATCAGGGGTGAAGAGACAGAATCTGTGTATTTCTCTGTTACACACACACACACACACACACACACACACACACACGCTCACATGCTGGCAGCCTGCCAGAAAGTACCCGCTCTGGTCTGTGCTAATAAATTTATTGCTTATTTGATTACCAAAATTTCACAATATTTTAATTCTTCTATTCAACAAAAGCCTTTTTTAAAACAGCAGAAATGCAGCCATTGTCACAATTGCATGCTGCAGTGGGGCTAGGTCATGAACTTCCTTAAGTTATAGGAAAACTTTTCTATGTATGTGCTTCTGTGCATTTTTCTGTGAAGGTCTATAAGCCTTAGAGTCTCCAAGTGGTCTGTGACCAAAAAAAGTGAAGACATTCTGCCACTAGAGAACCAAATGAATGTGCGCCAAGCTCCTTTCTCAACATGTTCTTTCATGTACACTCTTACCAAGAATATAGGATCTAAGACCTAACTGAAACCCACCCAACCTATATAATAAAAGCCCAATATGCTAAGTGTCTGGTCGTCCATTCAACCAATCAAAGTGAAATATGATAATGATATGCTAAGGCCGCTCAACTGCTCACTATGACACGCACTGACCACCAGGGGGCAGACGCTCGACTGGTAGGTTACTTGCTGCTGGGGTCCAGCCAATCAGGACTAAGCGAGACAGGCCGGACATACCCTGGAGCCCTCCCACAATCCCTCCCCAGCTGGCCAACCTCCTGTGTCCCTCCCTGGCCCCAATAGTGCACTGGTGGGGTCCCTTGGCCTGGCCTGCGCCTTCTCGCAATCTGGGAGTCCTCGGGGGATGTCGGAGAGCCGGTTTCCGCCCCACGGCGGAACGAACAGTTGCTATGATGCGCAATGACCACCAGGGGGCAGAAGTTCAATGCAGGAGCTGCCCCCTGGTGATCAGTGCACTCCCATAGGGGGAGTGCCACTCAGCCAGAAGCTGGGCTTATGGCTGGCGAGCGCAGTGGCGGTAGCGGGAGCCTCTCCTGCTCCGTGGCACGCTAAGGATGTCCGACTGCAAGGGAGCAGGCTGGGCTGAGAGACCCCCTGAGTGCATGAATTTCATGCACTGGGCCTCTAGTTTGTTATATAAGTGGTTTTTATATTAAGCTAATCTTCTTAAAATGGGTTTTCTTACTTTCTCCATCCCTATTTTTACAATGTTGTCATAATATACATCATCACATTCCACCTTATTTTCCCCTTGAATTTAACTACCTAATCTCACAAAATAAAATTCTCATCTTCTCAACTGTGCAACTGAGAAGACTGTATACATCTTTCCGACTGGTTCACTCAACTTATCACTGTCACATCTTAAGGCTGAACAAGAGGAGAATGACAAAGCCAGGGTCTGATAGAGGAGGCAAGAAGTCAACAAACATACCCTTGTGCCTCTCTACAAAGATTCAACTGTAAACTTGCATTTTAGGACATAATCCTGTGCGTTGGATTTAGAAAAGGTTAAATTTAACACGTTAAGCACCCAGTCAGTCACTGGTGACTGACCCTATACTTTCTGTCCAGAAGACAAAACAGTCTGGGCACTTAACGTGTTAAGGATCATTTTCTGGATTTATGATTGAGATTCAGTAAGATTAGTTTTTCCCAAAAACACAAAGAAATAACTCAAGTAAGAAGACTGTGCTCTGGCCATTTGGGTCTGTTAACTTTAATTTAAACAAATCATCTAGATAGAGATGATGCTTAATGGCATATATAATCATTATCCCTTAAAGGCTGTACATTGTTAAAAAGTATTTTATAAAAAAGGAAGTAACTTGTATTGAAAATGCTCATTTTTACAGAGTAGAATTGCTGAAATAAACAATTATTTTTAAAGCTATATTTGGAAGTATATATTGAAGACAATCATTGAATAATGAATTATTTTTCTGCCCTTTGTTTCTAACATAGAGTATCTTGACAACTCATTTATAAATTTTAAAACACTCTAAATTATAAAAATGAAAGTACAAATAAATTAACTGTATGTTTTAAAAACCAATCATTGACCTAAGACATGGAAAGCAATGAATTACTGTTTAAGGGAGAACTATATAATATTCACTTCACTTGCTTTTTACATTAAAAGAAAACAAATATACAAAATTTTGATAAAAATAACCACAGTAACTAAAAATCTGTCTATACTTCAATCTCACGTGCTAAACAGCTAAAAAGAAACAGAGAGAAGGCTCACAAGGGCAGGCCAGGGACAGTGGGTCATCCTAGACTGCTTTGATAAAGACTCCCCAATTGTATGCAGGGACCACCTCCCTATCCTGCTGGCTCTGGCAACTGAGTGCCCTCAGACAGAAGGCTGCACCAGGCTCTTGAGGCCTCCTTCTGGCTTTCCTGGCGTTCTAACTATTACATGATGTGACTACCAGCATGTCTCCCACAATCCTTGTTTCCTCTCTTGTAAATGCCTGTTTATCTCACAATCTTTTTGTAAGGATTAAATGGGGTATTAATTAGAAATGAACTGGGAAAGATAATAAAGTACTATACCAATGTTAGTCCCTGAATGGTGTGGCTTCAATATATCACTACTAGGTCACAGGGAAGTTAAAAGAGTATCAGCTCTCAGTGTGTCTGCAGCAGAGAGCCAAGACCCAGACACAATTCCTCAATGCCAGGAGATCATTCCTTTTCCCTAATCTCTGCTCTGAGGGAACTAGTCCAGCATGGATGGGCCTCCCACCATCCATGGGTGCCTAAGGTTGTCCCCACGCCGCCAGACCTTATTTGACATGTTGCTATGGGTAGAAACGTCTGCCTTGAATTAAAGTACTGGGCAAAAATAACTCTTGTTTTACACAATTAAAAAATGAGGCTTTAATCTCTATCAAAATTTCAATGATTTTTTTTTGCAGAAATAGAAAAATCCATCCTAAAGTTTATATGGATTTTCAAGGGACCCCCCGAAAGCCAAAACAATCTTGAAAAAGACAAAATTGGAGGTCTCACATTTCCTGATTTCAAAACTTACTGCAAAGTTCCAGTAGTCAAAAGAGTGTGGTACTGGCATAAAGACAAACACATAGACCAACAGAACACAATTGAGAGCCTAGAAATAAGCCCACACAAATACAGTCAAATGATTTCGACAAAAGTGTGAAGACTGTTCAATAGGGAAAGGACAGTCTTTTCAACAAATGTTGGTGGGAAAATGTACATCCACATGCAAAAGAATAGATCTGCACTCCTACTTCATATGATATTAACTCCAAATGGGTCAAATAAAACTCTTAATAGGAAACAAAGGGGGAAAGCTGCATGTCATTGGACTGAGCAATGATTTCTTAAAATTGGCACCAAAAGCACAGGCAACAAAAGTAAAAATAGACCAATGAGACTACATCAACATTAAATATTGTGCATCAAAAGACACATTCCACAGCGTTAAAAGACAACTCATGGAATGGAGAAAATATGTGCAAATAATATATTTGATAAGGAGTTAATAACTATAATCTATCAATAACTCGTATAATTCAACAACAAAAAAACCAACAAGATTAAAAAATGGGCCAAGGACTTGAATAGACTTTTCTCCAAAAAATATATAAAAAAAGGTAGTAAGTACATGAAAAGATGATGCTCAACATCATCAAATCTTTAGAAAAATGCAAATTAAAACCACATGAATTCTGGCTGGTGTTTAGTGGTTAGAGCGTCGGCCCATGCAACAAAGGGTCTTGAGTTGATTCCCAGTCAAGGTCATATACCTGGGTTGCAGGTTGATACCCTGGCCCAGCTACAGAGCGTGCGGGAGGCAACCAATTGCTGTGGCTCTCTCACATCAATATTTCTTTCTTTCCCTCCCTCCCTTTCACTCTCACTAAAAATTAATGGAAAAAAACATCCTTCAGTGATATGAAAAACAACAACAACAAACAAACACATGAGATACCACTTCATATCCATTAGTATGGTCACTATTAAAAACAAAGAATATAAGAAAAGAAAATAACAAATGCTGGAGTTGTGGAGAAACTGAAACACTTGTGCACTGTTAGTAGGAATATAAAATGGTGCAGTTGCTTAGGAAAACAGTATGGCAGAACTTAAAAAAATAAAAAAAGAATTACCATGTAACCCAGCAATTCTATATCCAGATATACATCTGAAAGAATTGAAAACTGCAAGAAATTTTTCTACATCCCTATTCTTAGCAGTATTACTCAAAAGGTGGAAACATCCCAAGTGTTCCTCAATATAAACAAAATGTGGTCTATACATATAATAGAATATTATTCAACCCTAGGACGGAAGGAAATTCTGACACATGACATTATACTTGGTGAAATAAGCTAGTCACAAGAAGACAAATACTCTATGATTCCACTTATATAAAGTATCTAGAGTAGTCAAATCCATAGAGACAGCAAGGAGAATGGTGGCTGCCAGGAGCTGGGAAGAGGGAGAGATGGGAAATTATAGCTTAATGGGCACATTTTTTCAGTTTTGCAAAATGAGAAGAGTTCTGTAGATGGTAGCACAATACTATGAATTGTACTTAATGCCACTTAAAAATGTATTTCACCATAATTTCTTTTAAAAAATGAGGCTCCAAGTTGCAAAATGAGGCCCTGAATGATTATAAAAGATTCTAATCTAATCTTTATCACTTTTCAGATGAAGAAACAATTAGAGTCCCACAGTTAAAAGAGCCAAGAGCAGGATCCCTGTAATTCCTAGTACATAGCGTACTACAAAAAACAAACAAACAAAACACAGTACCTATACTAATAGAAGAGGAATACACAAACTGTCCAGGACGCCATGACAGCATGCGCAGCGTCGGGGGCAGGGCCAAGGTAGGGGCCTCCGAGTGCCTGTGCTGGGGGAGGACCGGACCAGCAGCCGCTGCGGCTGCTGCGAGGCCCAGAGAGGGAGGCAGTGCCGGACCAGCAGCTGCCACAGGGGCTGCTGTGCTGTGGGCCCAGGTCAGGGCTCATGCAAGAGGCAAACATCCATGTGTCCCTCTCTCATTGATGTTTCTCTTTATCTTTCCCTCTCTCTTCCATGTTCTCTAAAAATCAATGGGGAAGGGAGAAACCAAGATGGCAGCCTAGGTAAACACCTAAACTGCTGCCTCGCACAACAATTTCAAAACTACAACTAAAAGACAAAATGGACATCATCCAGAACCACAGGAGGCTGGCTGAGTGGAAATTCTACAACTAGAAGGAAAGAGAAAAGCACACTGAGACTTACAGGAGCTGCGGATGGCAGAAGTACAGAGGCGCGCGTACGCGGAGAGGCCTGGCAACTGAGTACGTGGCTGGCTTTCTCAATCGGGAGGGAGACAAAAGCTCCCAACTGCTCTGAACTCCAGTTCCGGGCGAGACTCTGGGGACCCAGACTTATACAGGGAGAAACTGGACTGTCTGGCAGCGGGCGAAACTCGAGGGCGGCGTTCTCTCAGAGGTGCTTGCAGCGATTACCGTGGGACACTGAGACCCACGGGCCTCTTAGGGCAGGGCTGACGGGAAGCCATTGCTGTGTGCTCCGTCCTGAGATCCCGCCCCACGAAGCCATTGCTGATTGCTCTGCCCTGAGACTCCACCCCAACCAAGCTGAGCGTAGAGGCTTTTGCATATGAATGGCCTGGTGCTTTAAATTCTAAGCTTACCTAACAAACTGCAGCTGAGTAAGAGAGACCCAGAACATCCAAAAGAAGGCCCAAGGCCCCACAGCAGCTTGCACTGCTTCACAACTGGGCCTCATCTGGGCACCTCCAAAACCCAAACAAAGAAGAGGAATCTGCAGATCTCTCCGTAGCTCCTGCTGGGTGGCCTCAGGCAGAGGCTAAATTAGCACCTCCTTGGAGATCCAAGAGCCCAGTGTACCCAGGGGTCAGAGTGGGACCATCCAGATTACAAATCCTCAGATCCATAAGGGACACACTCAGAGGGCAGACTCAGTGAGCACCAAAGCTCCACTGAAGCAAGTCTTGTCTCATAAGGGTGTCTCCAGCACAGAAGTTCTCCCAGCGTAGACACAGCTGATCCTCACAGCCAGTTGGCCTGGAGGTCAATTCCTCCCAGTGATACCAACAACAATCAAGACTTAACTACAACAAGGCTGTGCACACAGCCCACAAAGGGGTGCACCAAGAGTGTCCACCTCAGGTAACTGGGGAGGCTGAGCCACTGTGCCCTATAGGACACCTTGCTCACAAAGCCACTCTATCAACTCATGGAAGCAGCGAAAATGCGGAGACAAAGAAACAGGTCACAAATGAAAGAAATGGAGGAAAGCAAATGACTGGATATAGAGTTCAAAACCACGGTTATAAGGTTATTCAAGAATTTCCTAGAAAAGGCCGATAAATTTAGCGAGACCCTCGAGGATATGAAAAAGGACCAACTACAAATTAAACATACACTGACTGAAATAAAAAATAACATAGAGATCCAACAGCAGACTAGAGGATCACAAGAATCAAGTCAAAGATTTGAATACAAAGAAGCAAAAAACACCCAACCGGAAAAGCAAAAAGAAAAAAGAATCCAAAAATATGAAGATAGTGTAAGGAGCCTTTGGGACAACTTCAAGAGTACCAACATCCGAATTATGGGGGTGCCAGAAGAAGAGAGAGAGCAAGATACTGAAAACCTATTTGAAGAAATAATGACCAAAAACTTCCCCCACCTGGTGAAAGAAATAGACTTACAACTCCAGGAACTGCAGAGAACCCCAAACAAGAGGAATCCAAAGAGGACCACACCAAGACACATCATAATTAAAATGCCAAGAGCAAAAGACAGAGAGAATATTAAAAGCAGCAAGAGAAAAACAGTTATTTACCTGCAAGGGAGCACCCATACGATTGTCAGCTGATTTCTCAACAGAAACTATGCAGGCCAGACGGGAGTGGCAAGAAATATTCAAAGTGATGAATAGCAAGAACCTACAACCAAGATTACTCTACCCAGCAAAGCTATCATTCAGAATTGAAGGTCAGATAAAGAGCTTCACAGATAAGAAAGAGCTAAAGGAGCTCATCACCGCCAAACCGGTATTAAATGAAATGCTGAAAGGTATTCTTTAAGAAGAGGAAGAAGAAGAAAAAGGTAAAGATAAAAATTATGAACAACTAATACGTATCTATCAACAAGTGAATCTAAAAATCAAGTGAATAAAAAACCTGATGAAAAGAATAAACTGGTGAATATAATAGAATCAGGGGCATAGAAAGGGAGTGGACTGACAATTCGTGGGGGGAAAGGGGTGTGGGGGGTGCGGGAAGAGACTGAACAAAAATCATACACTTATGGTTGAGGACGGGGGATGGGGGGGTAAGGGCAGAGGTTGGGGTGGGAACCGGGTGGAGGGGAGCTATGAAGGGGGAAAAAGAGGAGCAATTGTAATAATCTGAACAATAAAGATTTATTAAAAAAAAATAAAAATAAATCAATGGGAAAATATCCTCAGGTGAGGATAAAAAAGAAAGAAATGTCATATTCTATGAAAGAGACATCATGAAAATGCCTAAAGAAAGTTGTTATTTTTTTTGTGGTGAAGGAGTGGAGTCCATGTTGATGAAAACACCTTGGTGGCTGTGCGGTCTGTGGGCTGGCAGCTGCGGCAGCTGGTAGTGGCAGTGGCAGCAGCAGCGGGGTGATGGGGGTGGAGACTTCCCCTGATCAGCCTGATGGCCTTCCGCAGAGGGAGGCCAGACTGCGGCTTAGGACATCCCCTGAGGGCTCTCGGACTGTGAGAGGAGGCAGGCTGGGCTAAGGGACCCCCTTAGTATAATAATAAAAGACTGAAAGGAAAAGTTAAATGGGACAAAGACAACAAAGTAGGCAGAATCACAGGTAGAAAAAGGATGAAAAGGAAATTCCAAGAACACTATTAAATAATTTCTGTACTGCTGGAATACAAGTCTGAAACTATCATTTATCTTGTTCCGGGTAGATTTGAGGTCTATGGAAATTCCCATTTAAGGTAGTTTGTTCATGGTTATTTCCTCAAGCTAACATTACAGCTTCCCTTCTGTAAAGGGATCTGGCATTTGGAAGAAAAGACTCTTTGGCAATGGCAATCATGTATATATTAAAGGCTGAGGTTTCCATTCTTAATGGTTAGTAGATTTGCCAAGATATGTCATCCCCTGACCAAATATGGTTTAGCATTAGCTGTCAACAACACACAGTTCTCCTGTGGTCACTGCTGTGGTGGTGATAAAGGTCAGCATGACTTTACTGCTCTCCATATTGGTTCTCGGTCAGTAATGTCCTTACAGGATACAGTAATATCTTAATTTTCTTTTAAAGAGCAGCCCTGCCTTTTATGTATGATAACTTTTTTCCAGAGTTTTCCATCTTAGGTTAAGCTGTTCTCTTGCCCCACAACAATTCCTCCAACTGCTTCAAAGCAGAGCCTTTTTTAGGATGAATCTCACTACCTTTTTCTTAGATCTATGTAGTCCAATTTGGTAGCCACTTGAAATGTGGCTAATCCAAATTGAGATGTGCTTTAAGTATAAATACACACAGGATTACAACCTGGCTCCATCTCTTATTAGCAAAGGCAAATTTCTTCACCTGCAGGTTAGTTTCTTCATATGTAATGTGGGCATTATAAAAATATCTCACTGTGGTTAAGGCCTTAACACAAAAGGAAAGCATTTCAGCATTTAGTAACAAGAAGTGCATTCTCAGTAAATGCTACTTCCTTTATAAAAAAATTAGAGGCCCAGAGCATGAAACCGTACGTGGTTAGGGTCTCCAGGACTAGCCTGCAATCAGGGCCACTTTCCACCCACTCACCAGTCCCTAGCTGCCAGCCTGCTAGTTTCCCTCACAGGCCCTCGTCCCGCCCCGCCGCCGCCAGCCAGTCGGTTCCTCTCCCTGGCCCAGGTCCCGCCCCACTGCCACTGCCAACCACCTGGTTCCCCTTACTAGCCCCCCACCTCATAGCGACTGGTAGAGCGGTCGTTCTAGTCGTTCTGCTTATGGTCTGACCTTTTATTGCACAGGATTTTTTAAAATTGATTTCAGAAAGGAAGGGAGAGGGAGAGAGAGATAGAAATATCAATGATAAGAGGGAATCATTGATCAGCTGCCTCCTGCACGCTCCACAGAGAATCGAGCCCAAAACCTGGGCAAGTACCCTGACCAAGTTTCAAACCATGACCTCCTGGTTCATAGGTCCATGCTCAACCACTGAGCCACGCTGGCTGGGCAGACTTACTTCCCTTTCTTTTAAGGTCTTAGAAATCCTGTCAACACAGGATTCATGTAGCTGATTTAGTCATCTTGGGGTTAGTTATCGACAGTCTGGATTCCAATTCTCTTTTTTCCTTCTCACCACTCTAATTACTTCCACAGAATTCACCATTATATGCAGGGGTTGTGTGTAGACCTTTCTAGGCAAAATCTATTCCCTTCCCCATAGCTACATTATATATTCCTGTTTGTCTGCGATATTCTTCCCATCTCCTCTCTGTTCATCCAGGTAGTAATTCATTAAAATTAGCTTCAAAATTCTGACTGCTGTTCATTTTCTCCACAGGATTGTTATCCATGGATCACTGCTACTGCTCAAATGTAAATGAAACTTTGCTATAATTTTAGCTATTTCATGTGTGTACAATTCATTCTCCTAAGACACATGGATAAATCCTTTATTTCCCCTAGATAGATACATCATGAATGAAGACCTTTATAATGGTCTTAGTAAAATAAAAGTCAATGATGAAAATCTGGTCAAGATGGAGGCGTAGGTAAATGCAGTACTTGCCGCCTCCCACAACCACATCAAAATTTACAACTAAAATACAGAACAGCCATCATTCTAGCTGAGCAGAAGTCCTACAATTAGGGAATTAAAGAAGAAGCAGAGATGCAGGCAGAATTGCAGAACCCACTGGTCCCACACCCATGTGTGGTGCTTTAAAATTGGGAGAGATATCCTGGCTGTGGAGGTTTCCCTGAGTAGGGAGTGGTCTCTGCCCAACACCAGGCCACCAGCCCAAGGTTCCAGTGCTGGGAAGAGAAGTCCCCACAACTTCTGGCTATAAAAACCAGCAGGGATGTGGCTGAGTGACATGAGGCTGCTGGAGTCTCAGGCAGTTACTCACTTAAAAAAAAAAAGTTTTTATTGATTTTAGAGAGAGAAGAAGGGAGAGGGAGAGATAGAAACATCAATGAGAAAGAAACATCGATTGGTTGCCTCCCACAAGCCCCTACTGGGAATCGAGCCCACAACCTGGGCATGTACCCTGATCAGGAACTGAACTGGTGACCTCTTGGTTCATGGGTTGATGCTCAACCACTAAGCCACACTGGCCCAACCCAGGCAGTTTATCTTAAAGGGCTCACATACAGACTTACTCCCTTGGAGCTCCAGCACTGGGGCAGCAGCTTGAAAGGAACTTGGGACATTCATGGAGGAACTAACTTGTATGGAATCAGGGAGAACTGGAGGGGCAGCTTTCTCCCAGACAGAAGTGCAGGCAGAGACCATCGTGCTTTTTCTGGGTCTTCCCCTGACAGAGCCTGTAGGCAGACACCATATCTGAGTCTCCAACAACCTGGCTCAACCTTTTTGCTCTGCACTGGTGACTCCCTGAGACCCCACCCCTCCCTACATGCAGGCTCATCCAAGCATTTCCAGTGGCTTTCCCATACAAATGGCCTCTCTTGTCTCATGCTTTAGACTTTCCTAAAATCTCTCAAACAAGCAGCAACTGGCACCAGCATGCCCAGTACCTCTCAATAAGTAGCCCCAGGCCTGGCACTAGTGGCACCCTGCCATGGTTCACTGCTTGGCCTCTCCTGGGCACCTCCAGGCTCAACTCAAGTAGCAGCCACCTACAGATTACTTTGTAGTTCAGGCTGAGTGGCCCTGGCAGGAAATAGGCAGTGGCTGACTTTGCACCTCCCAGGAGACCCCAGAGCCAGTTAACCTGGTGGTCAGTTTCCACCACGCCAGATTACAACCCTACCACCTTCATGAGTGACTTCATGAGTGACACACTCAACAGGCAGGCTCAGTGAGCACCAGAGCCCCACTGAAGCAAGTCCTGCTCCACAGGGTTGGCTCCTGCACAACAGCTCTTCTGCCGTAGTCGCAGCTGGTCCTCACAGCCAATTGGCATGGGGATCCATTCCTCCCAGTGACACCAACATTAATCAAGGCTCAACTACAATAGGACAGTGCACACAGCTCACAAACCAGCACACATAGAGTACCCAGCTCAAGTGACTGGGGAGGCTGAGCTATGGGCCCTACAGGACACTTACTACACAAGCCATTTTACCAATTCCAAGAGACATAGCAGCTCTACTTAATACATAGAAATAAACACAGGGAAACAGCCAAAATGAGATAAAGAAACATGTCATAAATGAAAGAACAGAAGAAATATCCAGAAAAAGGACGAAATGAAATGGAAACAAGCAAACTACTAGATATAGAATTCAAAACAATGGTTATAAGGATGCTCAAGGAACTTAGAACTTCAAGTTCTAAGTGATGACTTCAAGGAACTTAGTGAGAACATCAACAACATAAAAAAAGACCAGTCAGAAATGAATAATTTACAAAGGATCAAAGTAGAGGACACCGAGAATCAAATCAAGAATTTGGAATATGAGGAAGCAAAAAAATACCCAATCAGAACAGCAAAAAGAAAAAGAATAAAAAAATATGAAGATAGTGTAAGATGCCTCTGGGACAACTTCAAGCATACTAACATTCGCATCATGGTGTGCTGGAAGAAGAGAGGGAGCAAGAAATTAAAAACCTATTTGAAAAAAATGACAGAAAACTGGTGAATAAAATAGAATCAGAGGAATGGAAACATGGAACAGACTGACAAATCTCAAAGGGAAGGGGGAATAAGGGGTGGGAAGAGATTAACCAAAGATCTTATATGCATATATGCATTACCTATGGACACAGACAATGGGGTGGTAAAAGCCTGGGGCAGGGCAGGAACTGGGTGGAGGGGAACAATGGGGGCGGGCGGGAAAGAAGGACATCTGGAATACTCTCAACAATAAAGATTTTTTAAAAAAATTGAAAAAGCAATGAAAAAATACCCTCAGGTGAGAACAAATAAATAATTAATTTTTTAAAAAAAGAAAAGAAAGATTAGAAGTTACGAGGGGTTTGGAAGGAATGGGGAGTTAATGCTTAATGGGTATGAAGTATCTGTCTGGGGAAACAAAAAGTTTTGGAAATATAGGGTGTCCCCCAAAATATATATACACTTCAGCAGCTAATAAGTCAATGAAATGTATTTTAATAAACACTGCCTTTATAATTATTCAAAGTTGTGTGTATACATTTTTTTGGGACACCCTGTATACAGTGATGATGTTTACACATCATTGTGACTGTAACTAATGCCTCTAAATTTTATACTTAAAATGGTTTAAATGGCAAATTTTATGGTATATGTATTTTACCACAATAACAAAACAGGGAGGAAAAGGAAGATTTGTTGACCACCTAAATCCCACCAAATATCAAGCAAGGATCCTTTTACATACATTATCTCAGTTAATCCTTACTACTTACAGATTGATATTATTTCCATTTAGAGATAAGAAATCTGTAACTCAACTGTTAAATAATTTGTTCAGAATCTTGCAAATGGCAGAATATTTGAACCCAGGCCTGATAGCTCCAAAGAACTACATGTTCAAACACTTTCCTAGGCTACAAATAAACATCTGTGTAGTAGCAAACTTCCTTTAAGCATCGTTTTTAAGCCCTATGGATAGTTTACTAAGGGAAATTTGCCTCTTTTCCACACACCCCATCCCTGCCCAGTACCCAGAATATTTGGTAAAATGTGTTTTTCAATTTTTCATGTTCTATATATATCCTATCCCAAACTCTCATCTGGTGTGTTCTAGTATCCATCCTCCCCACCTCCCACCCCCAACAATACCATCATATATTTGTAGCAATGTTTAGTGCATAAAATATTTTCCTACACATCACCTCATTTAATTTAATCAATCACTTATTTTGTAGGATGAACATCAACCTCTTCAATCTTCGAATTGGTCAACTATGTCCCAGAAGTGACACATTAACTTGGAGCTGAAATCTGAGCTAGTATACAGGCAATTATATATATACTAGAGGCCCAGTGCACAGATTCATGTATATTGAAAGGAAATTAATTAGAAAGTGGCCAGGGGGCGGGACTGGGCGAGTGGTCCCTCCTCAGCCAGCCACACCTGGGGCGGTGCCAGGGCTCAAAGGGCATCTGCACAGTGAGCAGGGTTCCTCCAGCAGGTGGGGTCCCTCGGCCTGGCCTGTTGGGATTGGGCTGAAACCGGCAGTCCGACATCCCCTGCGGGGTTCCGGAGTGCAAGAGGGCACTCTGCAAAGTAGCTGTTGCTCGGCAGCTCCTGAATTGAGCATCTGCCCCCTCATGGTCAGTACACGTCATACCTACTGGTCAGAGCGTCTACCTCCTGGTGGTCATTGCGTGGCATAGCTACCAGCTGGTTGGCTGGTTGGCCGGTCACTTAGGCTTTTATATATATAGATATACATCCGAAATACATTTTCTTCTGAGAATGAATGGATTAATCAATATATTGGTAAGAACTTTTGGGCAAGACCTAATTCAAAATCACTGTAAGGCCTCTGCATTAAAAAACAACACACGCCTAAAAGCAATTTAAAAACATTCATTGATGTATAGTTGACATATAATTAAAATTCCTTTAAAGGCTTTGTTTTTTTCTGGGGAACTCTCAGAGCTGTTGACATCAAGAAATTGTCTATGAGACTTAAGACTCAATCCCACCTCTCTGACAAGGCCAAGGTTTAAGCCCCACACACCTTACTTTCTTGAAACCTCAATTTCAGTATATTCTCATATCTGGTCCCACCAACTAGAACCACTTCTCAGTCATCTTTGTATCCTCAGAACCGAGCACAGTGCTTAGCATAGAACAAACAAATTAAATGTCAACTGAATGAAGGAATTGTGACAAAGCTTTTATAGGTACTACAATCTCCACTCTCTTCCCAGTCCATGCTCTACAGGGCTATGTTATTAGCACCTCACTGCAAAATGGCCCTAAGTTTTATTGCATTCAAGACCAGTACTCCATGTATATTTCCTATTACTTTCACCCCTCAAAAACATCTTACATCCTATAGCACCTTAGCCTTTTGAATTTATTTCATTCATTCAACTTTCATTTATTGAGCACTTGGTACTCTAGGCTCTGGGGACAATTAAGACAAAGCCACTGCTTCGGGGATCTTAACAATCTAGTGAAAGGGCAAGAGATACCTGGTATCTGAAAGACAGAGGTTGAGGGCAAGGTGCAGATCAAGTATGCCCTGTAGACCAGAATAGGGTCTGTGGGTTTCATTCTAGGTGACATGAAAAGACAATGAAGTAAAACTGACCAACCCCTTTGCTCAAGCTGTTGCCAACATTGCCTAGAACACTTTCCCATCATTTTTACATTGAAATGCACTCATTCTTCAAAATCCAACTCAAAAATCATCACCTAAATGGTGCCATCCTTGAGAATTATAGTCACTGCTTCCTTTGGTTATTCCCCAAAAACTTGACAGCACTCAGCTTTTTATTAATTTGAAAGATCAAATTAAAGTGATCATCCTCTTTTTAACTTTTTCTTTCTTGTTCCAGATAGTGTTCTCCTAATACTATAACTATGCCATATTTCACAATTGTTTATATGTATAAAACATATAAAAATATGTAATATATATAAAATAAGAGCCTTCTTTATACATCACTCCATTCTATATCACAGGTATATTCCTCTCAAGGTTACCATGTTTTAGGACATTAACTATAAAATAAATACATTATTTTTTCACAAATACATTAAATGTCTAAGGAAATTCATAATGTAAGGAAAATCCTGTGTGGACACAAGATCCTTTTGGGATAAATAGCCACCTTTAAAAAAAAATCCTCATCTGATATGTTTTTATTGATTTTAGAGAGAGAAGAAGGGAGAGGGAGGGAGGAAAGGAAAGAGAGAAAAAGAGAGAGAGAGAGAAAGAGAGAGAGAGAGAGAGATATCAATTGGTTGCCTCCTGTACATGCCCCGACCAGACGAGGGATCGAACCTGCAACCTAGGTATGTGCACTGATCAGAAATTGAACCCATGACCCTTCAGTGCATGGGACGACACTTTAACCTCTGAGCCACACTGGCCAGGGCTGAAAAATCACTTCTTAATAGATGTTTTACAAATGTAGTTTTGGTGCACTAAGGCAGTTTTTTAAAAAGAATTATATAGGTTAATAAAAAATAGTAACTCCTCAACTGGTTGCTCTTTTCCAGCCATGGCAAGACAAAAGTTCACTAACCATAGTATTGAACAGCACATGATTGACTGTTTCTTTGTTTGTTTTAAGACCAAAGGCAGAATTTGGGTTAAAAATATTTAATATAATAAGATGCCAAAAAGAATTACTAAGGTCTTTTGTACTGTAAGTCCTGCAGGACCTTAAACTTTATGGCACTAAACATTATTAAGGTTGCTAATGTTTTCTTGCAAGAGTAAAGAATTTTTGCTTTAAAACCAGTATAAGATGAAATTGGTTTTACACATTTTCAATAATTAAATATACACCATAGGAAGTAAGGTGCACAACCATTATCCTCTATAGCAGGGAGGAGAAAAATTTTAATGAGTATGGCCAGAAGCTATTGCAACTTATCTAAACCCTTTGTGTTATTATATATGCAAGTTTAGGTAAGTAAGTATATTTTATATTTGCTTTTCAATAACTAAGAAAGGTAGTTCATAAGGAAAACAAATCTGGAAATACAACAATACCCTGCATTTGGCTCGACCAGGCCATCACATACATTTCTTCTCTCAGACTTCCACTCCTCAGACTTAACAACTGTGTGCACACAGCCCCATCTCTGTAAAAGCAAGTCGATACTCCAAGCACTTACCTGATGTGCCTCCTAGTTCCCTTCCTCTTAACTCAAGAAAAAAAAATCTCCTTTCAGCTCCTGTACTCACTCATTTACTAGAGCCTGGGAAACGAGTTTCACATCATGGTGAATTATCTTTAAAAGCTTCTGCTTCCTATACTGTATAACACTTCCTCATCTTAACTTTGCATCTGTGCCCTTGAACTATATTTAAGCAAAGGAAACCAAGCTGAGGGTTTTTCCCCTGAATTCAGTCAAATCATGTGACATAATGTGTTACATGATAACCCCACAGTTCTGAAGCAATAAGACAACACCCTTAAATGTCATAACTCACATCCTGTTGAGTTCTTTTATATACCTTATTAAGAAATTCATCCACAAACTTATGGAAAGCATTTGCAATATGCAGAAAAATGAACAACAGATATTTTTCCTAAAATCTTTCAAATAAGCAGCATCTGGCCTTAGCATGCCCTGTATCTATCCTCCACAATGGTTGGTAGTCACAGACAGTCCTTGCAACTGATTGGCCTAGAGGTAAATCCCTTCCATTGATTTGCCAACAGCAATAAAGACTCAACTACAACAGAAGGGTTTACATAGCCCACATGGGGGTGCACCTGGAGTGCCCAGGTTGGGTGATCAGGGAAGCTGTGTCACTGGAACCTACAGAACACCTACTACACAAGGCCACTCTACCAAATTCAGAAGACACAGCAGCTCTACCTAATACATAGAAACAAAAGGGAAGCAGGCAAAATGTGGAGACAAAGAAATAGGTCCCAAATGAAGGAACAGGAATAATCTCCAGAAAAAGAACTAAATGAACCCGGCTGGTGTGGCTCAGTGGCTGAGCATCAACCTATGAACCAGGAGGTAGCAATTTGATTCCTGGTCAGGACACATGCCCAGTGTGGGGAGTGCGGGAGGCAGCCAATCAATGATTTTCTCTCATCATTGATGCTTCTAGCTCTCTCTCCCTCTACCCTCCTCTCGGAAAAAAACAAAACAAAACAAACAAACAAACAAAAAGAACTAAATGAAATGGAAGCAAGCAAACTACCAGATATAGAGTTCAAAACAATGGTTATAAGGATGCTCAAGGAATTTAGTGAGAACTTCAAGGAACTTAGTGAGAACCTCAATAGCATGGAACAGGACACAGAAACCATAGCAAAGAACCAGTCAGAAATGAAGGATACACTAATGAAAAGAAAAATAATTTAGAGGGAACCAACAGTAGAGTAGAGGATGCTGAGAATCAGCAATGTATAAGGAAGCAAAAACACCCAACCAGAAAAGCAAAAAGGAAAAAGAACAAAACAAAAAAAAAATGAAGATAGTGTAAGGAGCCTCTGGGACAACTTCAAGCGTACCAACATTCGCATCATGGGCATGCTGGAAGAAGAGAGGGAGCAAGAAATTGAAAACCTATTTGAAAAAATGACAGAAAACTTCCCCTACCTGGTGAAAGATATAGACATACAAGTCGAGGAAGTACAGAGTCCCAAACAAGATGAACCCAAAGAGGACCACACCAAGACACATCATAATTCAAATGCGAAGGACAAAAGACAAAGAGAGAATCTTAAAAGTAGCAAGAGAAAAGCAATTAGTTACCTGCAAGGGAGCTCCCATAAAACTGTCAGCTGATTTCTCAACAGAAACTTCACAGGTCAGAAGGGAGAGGTAACAAATATTCAAAGTGATGAAAAGCAAGGACCTACAACCAAGATTACTCTACCCAGCAAAACAATCATTTAGAATCAAAGGACATAAAAACAGCTTCCCAGACAAGAAAAAGCTAAAGGACTTTATCACCACCAAAACCAAACCAGTATCATATGCAATGTTAGGAAGAAGAAGGAAAAAAAAGATAAAAGATATGACACACACTCTCTCTCTCCTCCCCGCCTACTCTCTCTAAATATGAATGGAAAAAATATCCTTTGGTGAGGATAAACAAAAACATAAAAATTTTAAAAATGAACAATAAAATGGCAATAAATACATATCTATCAACAAATGAATCTAAGAACCAAAATAAACGAACAAGCAGAACAGAAAAAGACTCATAGATAGAGAATATTTTGATGGTTGCCAGATGGGAGGGGGTTAGGGGGATGGGTGAAAAAGGTGAAGATTAAGAAGTACAAATTGGTTGTTACAGAATAGTCATGTGGATGTAAAGTACAGCATAGGGAATATAGTCAATTATATTCTAATAACTATGTATGGTGTCAGATGGGTGGGAGACTTATCAGGATGATCACTTAGTAAGTTATGTAATGTCTAATCACTGGGGTGTATACCTGAAACTAATATAATAATGTATGTCAACTATAATTGAAAAAAATTTTAATGATTTAAAATAAATAAAAAATAAAGAAAAATGAATAACCAATCTGCATATAAAGAGGTGAACTTTCATAAACAGCCTCCACCCTTTTAGATCTTGACAAAACCTACATGTTTGGATTAACAGAACTTCTTTTAAGTGCTTAACCACTTCAGTGTCAAGCAGTCAGTCAGTCTTCCTTTTATCTTCCTGGTAGCACAGCCCAGTTTAGAGACAGGCAGCCAAGTTCTCCCTGGCTGAGCAGTGGAAACAGTTCCTTCCATCCCAGATACCCTTGACAAACCCAGTGCAGAGAAGGAGCAAGGCCAATGCTGTGGACTAAATCCACCTCCCAGAACTCGTCCGTATAGTTTCCTTGGAAGAATAATAAAGGGATCTTTGGGTGAGATGGAGGAACTCAGGAGAAATTAATGTGTCCTTCCTCTACCTTGCTCTGACAATACCAGAGAGAGAAAGAGAGAGGAAATATAGAAAAGATCCTTAAGCAATGTCTTTATTATAGGGCAGTCATTTTTAGGATAACAGCATTTCTAGTCGATAGACAGGAGGTTAATCTTTATTAACAAGAAAAGAACTCATTACCTTTGCTTGTTATACCAACACCAGAGACTGGCTGGGTACCAGCAGCATTTAGAGATTGTGACGGCAGAAGAGAACTGAAAGGCACTTGGGAGACCAACTATTTTACAGGGAAGTGCCTGGAGAGCTGAAAAAACTCATCTAAGGCAAGGTAAAGGCAGAGTGAGTTCTAAAATTCAGGGCTCTCTAAAAGCAATGGAAAAATATCCTTGGGTGAGGGTTAAAAAAAAAAAAGAACATAGAAGAAAGTATAAAGTGCAAAGGCTGTTTGTTTTGTGGTGAGAAGCAAGCTGTTCAGCCCATTCCCACCAGGGACAGTCCCACACCACAGATATAAACCCTGGAGAGCAACCATAGTCTCTCCTGGGAGAAGGAAAATAGAACGGAAGTCTTCAAAGCTAAAATTCTAAGAAAGTAACTTACGTTACTGCAATTAAAACCAAAGAGGGAAACATTAGACATTTTGACATTTGTTGTTGTCCCAATCCTTCATTTATCACCCTGCACTATGAAGGAAATAAGCAGGGTGCTATGACAGACAGAGCGGGGCACACATGCTTAGGTAGGTGACCAGAAGTCTATCTTGAGTTCCTATAGCTATCTTGCTCCCCTCTTCCTCTCTTCAGACAAATTTTTGTGAGTGCAGCCCCACCTCCCATTTACTCTTCAAACCATTGCAATCTGGAAACATCTCTTATCAAGGTCACAATGATGTCTTAAAAAAACAAATCCAAAAGACATTTTTTGATCATTATCTTATATTTGGCATTTATAAAGAATGCTCTCTTAGAAATTTTCAATTCAATTATCTTCATTTCCTGACCATCATACTTGTATCTCTCTAATTACCCCATCATTGTCTTCTCTGCAGAATCATCTTCCTCTGCCTGCCTCTCAGGTACAGACACTCCAATAATTCTGACCTGGCTCCCTTTGCCTCATCTTGCACATTCTCCCTGATGACTTCATCACCTCTTAGGGCTCCACTATTTCCTCTATGTTAGCAACACCAGCCAGACCTTTCTCTTGAACTTCAGAGTCATACATCAAACTATCAGCTGGTCGTTTCCACAGGGATGTTGTCTTAACAGGCAACTCAAATCTAAGATCTATACTAATAAAAGGGTAATATGCTAATTAGACCGGATGTCTTCCTGACAAAGCCATGGTGGCAGGGCCGAGGCAGAGGCGGTTAGGAGCGATCAGGCTGGCACAGGAGAGCAGTTAGGGGGATCAGGCTGGCAGGGGAGAGCCGTTAGGGGGATCAGGCTGGCAGGGGAGAGCAGTTAAGGGGATCAGGTCGGCAGGCAGGTGAGCGGTTAGGAGCCAGCGGTCCCGAATTGCATGAGGGATCCCAGATTGGAGAGGGTGCAGGCCGGGCTGAGGGACTCCTCCCCAACCCCTGCCATTTGTACACCGGGCCTCTATTGATTAAATAAGCTATTTATCCCTTCCCTACATCTGGTTCTTCCTCTTAATATGTCCTCTCTCACGTATGGACATTACCCAACCAGCAAGCTAGAGGTCTCCCAGTCATCCTTGCCTTCTTATCTTCAAAATATCTACTTCTTCTACTAGTAACTTTCACTCCTAGGACCCAGCCCTTACTCTCATTTTCAGATCTGCCACAGTTCCAGCCCTCATGATCCCTCACTTGATCTGCTGCTGCAGCCTTTTAACTGGTCCCTGCCACCAGGCTGGTTCTCTTCAATCAAACCCAAGAGACCCAGGTGGCAAATTCTCTCTCTAAGGGACTTACTTAAACTCTCTAACGGCTCTCCACTGCATTGAACACAAAGGTAAGCCCCTTCAGGAAGCATACAAACCCTGCATCACCTGGCCCACCTATTTCCCCCAAATTCTCATCTCTAGATACTCCCTGCCATTCACTCAATGCAACCCAGTAATGACACACACACCACAGTCCCTCATCTCAATGTTGCTTCTTATACTGACCCGTCAGCTTAGATCTTCTCCCGTATTTCCCTTGCTAATTCTAACAGCTTTGTACAACTGAGTGAAGCATCAGGTTTAAAAAAAAAAAAAAAAAAAACCTGTCCTAAACCTTCTCCAATTCTAGTCTCCTGTTTGGATCCAGCACTCCTCCCAGGGCTCCTGTAAGGCCTCACTTATTTTGCAAGAGCTTCTTTTTCTAACCTCTTTGAGGATAGGAACTAGATTCCTATTCATCTTATGCCCCTTGTGCCTGTGCCTAGCATTAGACATTTAATAAAGTGTAACTAAACTGAACCTATTGGAGAGACATTGTCATTCTTACCTTACAGATAAGAAAAATGATACTCAGAGAAGGTTATTTGACTTTTTAAAAGTCACCCAAGGAGAAGCCTAAGAAGAGAACTCAGAATGCAAAAGCACGCTAGCTAAATCTAAGTATTTTCTTAAAAGCACAAAGCTTCTCAGAGCTAAGCATGATGGGAGTAGGAAATGTGTCTAAGTTTTTATTTTTACCCAAGAACCTGGCAAGGTGTGAGCCAGCATACAGTAAGTACTTAATAAATATTGGCTGGCTCACTAAGATTATAGACAGGGTCATTTTCATTCATATACTGTGCAAGAGTGGGTTTGCTTGTTTCCAGCAAAGGTAGCTACAGTTCCCTATTATCTCCAGCTACAGAATGGGTACCCTGGTAACAGAACCTCCCTTTTTCTTCCATCCACTGCCATGTTTCTTTTTTCCTTTATTAGCCTCACACAGATATAAAGGAAAGCAGGATAAATGTTTGCCATAGAATACTCTCTTAATGGACATAGATCTACTCTGTAACTTGTTCAATACCCTTTCTTATTTTTTCCTCTCTGGTCTTTTAAAAACTCAGAGGTAATTTCATCCAACTTGATTAACCCAGTATGTCAAGTGCTTCTGCATTTTTCCATCTTTAGACTCTTTTTAGGTCCTTATTATAAAACACATTTATAACCCAACAATTGCATCATATTCATCCCTACATATGCTTTCCCTGAGGTCTCTAATTCACCGGGGAAAACATTAGTTTAGCAACCACCTCCCATTTAAAAACAAAGGTATAGTGGGGATAAATGGTGATGGAAGGGGACTTGTCTTGGGGTTGTGAGCACACAATATAATATACAGATGATGTATAATAGAATTGTACAACTGAAACATATAGTTTTATTAACTAATCACCCCAATAAATTCATAAAAAAGAAAGCATTCATTATTGTGGTGACCACTTTGCAAGGTATGTAAATGTTGAATCATTATTTTGTACACCCGAAACTAATATAATACTCTATGTCAATGATAATAAAAAATAATAAAAATAAAATTTTCAAAGAAACAAAACCAAAAACTTTTACAATATATCCTAATTCTTGTCTTAAAGGCTTTAAGCTTATAAGTAAGATAAGAAAGTAATACCACCTATGATAGTAAAACCTAAAGTAAAATCCCAAGCAAACTTCACTTTTCACTCACTTTACAAATTTCATGGCATTCCAAAAAAACATGGTGTTTATTGAAACTGTGTAAAAGTACTCCATGATTATATCTAAAATAGAATTAAGACCCTAGCCAAGTGGCTAAGTTGTTTGGAGCATTGTCCTGTACACCAAAAGGTTGTGGCTTCAACTCCGGGTGAGGGCACATATCTAGGTTGTGGGTTCAACCCCTGGTTGGGACGAGTGCAGGGACAACCCATCAATGTTTCTCACATCGATGTTTCTCCTTCCCTTAAATCAATAAACATATCCTCAGGTGAGGATTAAATTAAATAAATAAAACTGAATACACTCAGATAACTATACAAAGTTGTTCTTTTTTTTTTTTTTAAATATATTTTATTGATATTTTACAGAGAGGAAGGGAGAGGGATAGAGAGCTAGAAACATCGATGAGAGAGAAACATCGATCAGCTGCCTCCTGCACACCTCCCACTGGGGATGTGCCCGCAACCAAGGTACATGCCCTTGACCGGAATCGAACCCGGGACCCTTCAGTCCGCAGGCTGATGCTCTATCAACTGAGCCAAACCGGTTTCGGCCAAAGTTGTTCTTTTTAAGTCCTTTGGATACAAACGCCATGACATTCAGCATCTTTGGGACTACCCAACTCAGTGCCTAAGTACCCTTAGCCCCACCACTGAAGTAACAAAACAAATGCCCCACAGTTGCTCCCCAGAGAACAGTTCTAGCTCACTCAGAACTGCTGCCCAACAGGACTTCTAAGGCCATTGAGCTACCTAATGGCAAAAGTACTGATTTAGTGTCTGAAGGACACCTGTCAAGGTTTGACCTGACCCATTAAATAATACACAATATTATATACTATTAAAATGAAAACACTGTAACAAAAAATTCCAACTACAATTACAACTTTTTAATCAAGGAAGTCCCCAATTTGCAAGTATTTTCAAACTCAGATGAAGTTATGTCAAGAAAATCTATACTATCTATACTAATAAAAGGGTAATATGCTAATTAGACTGGACATCTTACAGACATACTTCCAGACAAAGCGAGGGCCAGGCAGAGGCTCAGGCAGTCGCAGCGGCCGACAGTGGTAGCAGCAGAGGTGTGATGGGGGCAGTGCCTTCCCATGATCAGCCAGTCGCCTCCCACAGAGGGAGGCCAGAGGCAGCAGCAGCAAGGGGATGATGGGGGCGATGACTTCCCATGATCAGCTGGTCGCCTCCCACAGAAGGAGGCCAGACTGCAGCTTAGGCCCGCTCCCCATGGGACATCCCCTGAGGGCTCCTGGACTGTGAGAGCGGGCAGGCCGGGGTGAGGGACCCCCCCACACACAGTGCACAAATTTTCGTGCACCGGGCCTCTAGTAATATTATAAAATAGCCTGCTCTAACCATAATAATACCTAAGAAAGAGCAGTATTTGGTCCTAAATGCTCCTAGCTCTGGGAGTCTTTGAGCAAGGTATAACTCTTAATATCCACTCTGACCAAAACCTTTCCAAAGTATGGGAGCAAAATTTTGCCATGCCAAAATTCCATGGATATATTATAGAAAGACTCTAGTAGCCCAAGGACATGACAGGAGAGGAACAATCTATGTTGGAGTATGAGGGCCCTAATAGCAGAGTTGGAATCCCAGAAGTAATTAACTGGGGAACAGTTGCTCATACCTAAGTATTAAGTTAAACATGGTCTGCTTAGGCATGCCAACTCAACACTTCAGAACTATATGACAACCCTATTTCCTTCCTAACACGCGCTCATCTCCACACAAAGTACCACCATCCACCAAGTAGCCAAAGCCAGAAACATGGGAATCACCTGCAGCTCCTGAAACATCCTCATACCTTTAAATATCTGAGCCTATTCACTTCTTCCTATTCCTGTGGCCAGCACCTACTTCTTGCACTATCACCTCTCACTTGAATTAATGCAACAGTCTCCTAACTAGTCTCTGAACTTTCACTCTTTCCTGGTAATTGTCCAACTTAGGTACAGAGGTATCATTCTTAAAATCCATATTTCCCAACTCATCATTTTTTACAAACACACACACATACACCTTGTTGTGTCTATCCCAACCCAGTGAGAGATGAACCTGGTATGCAAAGGGATTACTAGTCAAGAACAGGAATCCCTGGTTATACATATATAGACAACCCTCACCTAATCTTGGCTTCCCCTCTGCGCCTTTTACCTAGCCCAGCTTCTCCTAACCTCTGCACCAACCACCTAGTCCTGTTCAGACCCATCTCCAATCTTTCAGTAGAAAGAGATCAACTAATGGGGCCACCCAGTTAAATCAAGTCTTCCAAGTAACACTGAAGATGGAAGGGTTTCAAGAGGATACTATGAAAGAAGAGCCAGCTTTAAGTGGCAAAATGAGGTATTCAATAGGCTATACACTCCAAACGACTGTTCTCCCTGATGATAAAACAACAAAAAGCATTCCTGTTGTGCAGACCTGAAGCTGCTGCCACTCATCCCTGAGACTGCTCATGTACCTGGGAACACAAAGCAGGAGTGAGAGACTTACATTAAAATACACAAAAATACAAAACCAGAATATTTACATTACACATAAAAAATTAAAATGCCAAGGCATGTCATTCACACACAGATAGTGCCTGGAGAAAGTAGGACCCAAGGTATAGTTATCCCAGGGACCAAATAAATAAAATTGTATTGGCCCAGAAATGGGGTGGGAGTGAGCTTAGGAGCAGCAGAACTGCAGGTGTTCCTCCAGTGACCCCTTTTGCCTATGGTCACAACCCACTGCTTGGAACAATTCTCAGGATCCTATCCCAAGAGTAGTTTATGAGCAGACAAGATGTATAAAAAGCCTATTGTACCCCTGATAGATTCCCTCCCACAGAATGCAGTTATTTGTGGGTTGGGTTCATCAATCTGGACTCATGCTAATCTTTTCACTCTGGCAGGGAAATATTATTACACATCCTTCTTTAAAAAGAAAATAGCTTGGGAGAAACCAAGATGGCGGCATAGGTAAGCACCTAAACTGCTGCCTCGCACAACAATTTCAAAACTACAACTAAAAGACAGAATGGACACCATCCAGAACCTCAGGAAAGCTGGCTGAGTGGAAATTCTACAACTAGAAGGAAAGAGAAAGGCTCACAGAGAATTGGAGGTACGGCAAAGGGTCTTTGTGGGCGCAGAGAGGAAGGGCGGCTGAGAGCCTGGCTGACTTTCTCTGGCGGGAGGGGGAAGGAAGCCCCTGACGGCACTGAATCCCAGTTCCGACTGCACTGAACCCCAGTTGCGGGCGAAATCCCATGGACCCAGGCTCATACAGGGGGAGTCTGGACTGTCAGCTAGAGAGAAAGGCACCCGGAGACTCGGAGACCCAGGGGAAACCCGGGGGAGCCCTGGTGGGCAGGGGTCTGGAGGCACGCGGGCCAGTGTGCACAAAGGCTGCGGAGGTTGACACAGAAGGGAGTCGGAAGGTCCTGACTGCACTGAACCCCAGTTCTGAATGCACTGAACCCCAGTTCCAGGTGAGCCCCTGGGGACCCACGCTCTTACAGGGGGGAATCTGGACTCTCGGGCGGAGGCTCGGGAGCCGGGGAAGGCAGAGGTCTGGTGGCACGTGCACCAGTGTGCACAAAGGCTGCAGAGGTTGCCACAAGCTTTCCCTAGTGGAAGGGAGTCAGAAGCTCCTGACTGCACTGAGCCCCAGTTCTGACTGCACTGAACCCCAGTTCCAGGCGAGCTCCTGGGGACCTACGCTCTTGCAGGGGGAATCTGGACTCTTGGGCGGAGACTCGGGAGCCAGGGAAGGCAGAGGTCTGGGGGTGCGCGCGCAAGGGCAAGGCTGACGGGAAGCCAAGACTGTCTGCTCCGCCTGAGTCTCCACCCAATCCAAGGTGAGCACAAAGGCTTTTGCAATTTGGCAAGTCTAATCCTATAAGGTTGTCGCCAGCACCGAACTTCTCCCAGCGTAGACACAGCTGATCCTCACAGCCAGTTGGCCTGGAGGTCAATTCCTCCCAGTGATACCAACAACAATCAAGACTTAACTACAACAAGGCTGTACACACAGTCCACAAAGGGGTGCACCAAGAGTGTCCACCTCAGGTTAACTGGGGAGGCCGACCCACTGGGCCATATAAGAAACCTAGCACGCAAAGCTACTCTACCAACTCAGGGAAGCAGTGAAAATGCGGCAACAAAGAAACAGATCACAAACAAAAGAAATGGAGGAAAACAAACGACTGGATATAGAATTCAAAACCACGGTTATAAGGCTTTTCAAGAATATCCTAGAAAAGGCCGATAAATATAACGAGACCCTCGAAGATATGAAAAAGGACCAACTACAAATTAAACATACACTGACTGAAATAAAAAATATTATACAGAGACCCAACAACAGACTAGAGGAACACAAGAATCAAGTCAAAGAATTGAAATACAAAGAAGCAAAAAACACTCAACTGAAAAAGCAAAAAGAAAAAAAAATTCAAATAGTTGAAAATAATGTAAGAAGCCTCTGGGACAACTTCAAGCGTACCAACATCAGAATTATGGGGGTGCCAGAAGAAGAGAGAGAGCAAGATACTGAAAACCTATTTGAAGAAATAATGACTGAAAACTTCCCCCACCTGGTGAAAGAAATAGACTTACAAGTCCAGGAAGCCCACAGAACCCCAAACAAAAGGAATCCAAAGAGGACCACACCAAGACACATCATAATTAAAATGCCAAGAGCAAAAGACAAAGAGAGAATATTAAAAGCAGCAAGAGAAAAACAGTTAATTACCTACAAGGGAGCACCCATACGACTGTCAGCTGACTTTTCAACAGAAACTATGCAGGCCAGACGGGAGTGGCAAGAAATTTTCAAAGTGATGAATAGCAAGAACCTACAACCAAGATTACTCTACCCAGCAAAGCTATCATTCAGAATTGAAGGTCAGATAAAGAGCTTCACAAATAAGAAAAAGCTAAAGGAGTTCATCACCACCAATCCAGTATTATATGAAATGCTGAAAGGTATTCTTAAAGAAGAGGAAGAAGAAAGAAATAAAGATAAAAATTATGAACAACAAATACATATCTATCAACAAGTGAACCTAAAAATCAAGTGAATTAAAAACCTGAGGAACAGAATAATCTGGTGAATATAATAGAATCAGGGGCATAGAAAGGGAGTGGACTGATAATTCTCAGGGGGAAAGTGGTATGGGGGGATTCAGGACTGGACAAAAATCATACACCTATGGATGAGGACAGTGTGGGGGAGGTAAGGGCAGAAGGTGGGGTGGGAACCGGGTGGAGGGGAGCTATGGGGGGAAAAAGGATAAACAATTGTAATAATCTGAATAAAGATTTATTTTAAAAAATAATAAAAAAAGAAAAAGAAAATAGCTTCTTGTCCTGGCCTGTGTGTTCAGTGGTTGGAGGCGTTAGCCCTTGCACTGAGGAGGGTGGGTTCAATTCCCCTTCAAAGCAGCCTACCTGGGTTGCAGATTCAATCCCTGGCCCCAGTCGAGGCATGTGTGGGAGGCAACCAATTGATGTGTCTCTCTCATTGATGGTTCTCTCCCCCTCCCCCCGCACACTCTCCCTCCCTCCCTTCTACTCCCTCTAAAAAGCAATGGAAAAAGTATCCTCGGGTGAGGATTAAAAATAAGTAAATAATAAATAAAAAAGAACAGCTTCCCTATCCAGGCCACTTTCAAAAGCTAGTGATCCCGGGGGTAGAGACTCAGATAAAGCATGTAGGGAGGGATATCCCCCAAAGCCCTCACATGCATGTGCACAGAATGTGGTCTCTGCCAAGAGAGAAGAGGGAGTGATGCTATGGAACTTGGCCTGAGATACATGGCAGTGCCAGTTGCCCCTATCCACCTTGTGTCCCCGACTTTCTCCATTATGCCAATTGATGCCCGCTCCTTGAAACTTCCAGATCACAAAAGCATAGCCCCCCACCCACCTACTGTGGCTCAATTCTGGGCATCTGAGAACAGGGCAGGGCTATGGATCTCTTCTTCCTCCTGAAAGTAGGGTGTCTTTCCCTGTGAGCTAGGGGCCTGCGGGGCCTTCAGTGGACACAAGGCCACCATATGGCTGAAGCTCTGACAGAAATGGCACTTCTTGGGCTGAAGTGGCTGCTTGCATTCCTTGGCACGATGGTCTAGATCAGTGGTCGGCAAACTGCGGCTCGCGGGCCACATGCTGCTCTTTGGCCCCTTGAGTGTGGCTCTTCCACAAAATACCACAGCCTGGGTGAGTCTATTTTGAAGAAGTGGCATTAGAAGAAGTTTAAGTTTAAAAAATTTGGCTCTCAAAAGAAATTTCAATCGTTGTACTGTTGATATTTGGCTCTGTTGACTAATGAGTTTGCTGACCACTGGTCTAGACCTCCACAGTTGCAGCACCTGTCTCCCTTCAGTTGGCACTTCGGCATGTTCTTCCCTTTTGGCTGCCTCTCTTACTCCCAATAATACCACACCAGGACCCTAACCGGTTTGGCTCAGTGGGTAGAGCGTCGGCCTTTGGACTCAAGGGTCCCAGGTTCGATTCCTGTCAAGGGCATGTACCTTGGTTGAAGGCACATCCCCAGTTGGAGGTGTACAGGAGGCAGCTGATGGATGTTTCTCTCTCATCGATGTTTCTAACTCTCTATCCTTCTCCCTTCCTCCCTGTAAAAAATCAATAAAATATATTTAAAAAAGAATACCACATCAGGGCCAATAACTCAGATAGATTCTAGGCCCTTGGCAGACTTCTTAAAGGTGAACTCCACTCCTCACCACCCTGCAGGCTCCAGAAGCTCCCCTGGTGCAGCTTACTCTGGTGCAAAAAGACATCCACCAGTGGGTGGAGCGTGAATCCAGTGAGGGCGGTCATGGACAGGAAGCAGAACTCACGCACACATTGAACCCTTACAGATGCTGGCACCAAGCAGCAGCTGCAGCTCCTCTGCCAACTGGGCCACAATCCCCGGCAGCTTGGTTTGACACAGAGCCCACGGTAGTCAGCTAAGCCCATGTCCCTGGACCCCAGTTCAGGTGGCTGCTGGCCCCAAAGAAGTTCAGAAGCAAAGGGCAAACACTCATTTTTTTGAAGAGTCAAGTTTTCAAAACATTGGCTGTTCCTCAAAATTAAACACAGAATTGCCATATGATCCAGCAATTCTACTCCTAGGTATATACTCAAAAGAATTAAAAGTGGGGACACAAAACAGATGTTTTTACATCAATGTTCACAGCAGCATTACTCACAAGAGTCAAAAGGTGGAACTAACCCAAGTGTCCTTCAACAGGTAAGTAGATAAACAAAATGTGGTCTGTCCATACATACAATGGAATATTATCCTATATAATAAAGAGCTAATATGCTAATTAGACCGAACAGCCGAACGACCATCCGGACGACAGTTCAGATGACCTTCCGGATGAAGCTGGGGCTGCGAAGGGCGGCTGAGGCTGCGAGGGCCGAGCCCCTTGTACAAATTTCATGCAACAGATCTCTTGACTATATACTAGTATAAAACCCTAAGCGACCGTTCGACCAGTCACTATGACGTGCACTGACCACCAGGGGGCAGACGCTCAATGCAGGAGCTGCCCCCTGGGGGAGCGCTGCTCAGCTGACCTATGAGCACCAGACGCAGGGCTCACGGTTGGCTGCTGCAGCCCAGAGATGGCAGCGGAGAGGCAGTGAGCCTTCCAAGCGGCAGCGGCAGGCGCAGTGGGGCCAGGATGAGCAGGAGCAGCAGGCAGGAGCGGCAGGCAGCGTTGGACTGCCGGTTTCGTGCACCGGGCCTCTAGTTCAGCTATAAAAGGAACACAATTCTGACATATGCTACATCATGATGAATCTTGAGAACATTATGCTAAGGGAAATAAGCCAGTCACAAAAGTACAAATATTGTATGATTCCATTTGTATGAGATCCCTAAGGCAGTTAAATTCATAGAGAGAAAATGGAATAGAGGTTCCTGGGGGCTGGGAGAGGTGAGACTGGAGAGTTATTGTTTAATGGGAACAAAGTTTCTTTGATTTAAAAAGTCCTGGACCCTTTCAGAAGGAATTAAGGCACTGGGAAGGCACTTGAGCATTCTATATTGGCCCCTCTTGCTTTTTGTGCCAAGAGGGACCCTCTTCTCACAATCCAATTGCCCTCAGCTGTTGCCTGAGCTTTCTGTTCATGCTGAGCTTGAAACCTCGTGGTGGCTGGTACCATGGATCTGTCTCTCGCCCAATTGTGTGAGCTGGGCCCTCCCTGGAGAAGAAACCTGAGTTCCCCGAGATATGTGATCAGTTCTGGGGCCCCGCCAGCAGGCCAGGGGATCCCAAGGCAGGTGCTGGGCGTGGAGGCCACGGGGGCATAGGCTACCAAGGAGACAGAACTGAACCTCACATCACCCTGCTTGGCCCCGGAGGATGACTGGTTAGCCAGAGACGGGTAAGATTCCTCAGGGAAGGAACAACCTAAGACAGGCACAGTCGCAGAGGGGCCATCAGGAGAGAACTTGGGGATCATCAGAGGTGGGGCACAGACCCCCACCCTCCCAACCTTGCAGGGGCCTGAACCCTCGCCCCGTCTGAGGGAGGTCTCCTGCCCCCATGGCTGCTTTGCTTCCCACGCCCAGCTCAGATCGGGACACAGGTGACAGACAGAGTGACTTGGCCCAGCTCAGATTGGGACCCAGGTAACAGACAGAGACTTGGCTGACAGCAG
This sequence comes from Plecotus auritus, assembly GCF_963455305.1. Lineage (NCBI taxonomy): Eukaryota > Metazoa > Chordata > Mammalia > Chiroptera > Vespertilionidae > Plecotus > Plecotus auritus. Next base: position 104,966,644 of record NC_137771.1, read on the forward strand.
CTGCCCTATATCTAAATCCAGCCTAGCACCAGGAATGCTCAGGGCCTACTCAAGAATGCAAATAATCCTTTCCACTAATATTTACAGGATAAACTAAGATTGTTGGTAGAGTATTAAATTTGACAGTAAAATAATAATCAAGTTTTCAGGTTAATTTAAATAGGCTAATTCAAATAAGTGAATATTCAAGAAAATTTAATTGTACTGGACAAAAAGCTGTTCCTAAAGTGTTAACTAAAATTTCTATTGGTAGTTCATCTCATGGTAAAATTCCTGAACATGCAATGAAACTAAAGCAGTCATATTTTTGTGCAAAAAGTTAAAATTTAAAGTTATCAAGACTGCATTATAAAATTTACAAAAGCCTCCATTAATCAAAAAAGGGGGGATAGTAGGGTAATAATATCATGTAAGGAAAAATATCCTATAAGTAAATTACATCTAGAAAATTTTTACTTTACAAAATTAATTTCTATTTTTAATGCTAACAGCAAAATGCACATGGTGTCTAAATAAGACAAAGGAAAATCGTTTGGGCAAAAATAAAAAGGATCCCAAATCAATTATATAGAAAAGATTCCTTTATTAACTTTTGGTCGAGAATATGTTTGTATATTTTCAGAAAACAACTCCAAGACCATGTGGATTCCTGCAACAGAGAGGAATTGACAGGTCTGCTCCAACCATGAAGACAAGAGGAGAAACAGTCCAGAGATGGGAGACGCTGACGACGCCTTGGCACGCTAGCAGTCAGAAGCTGTGCGACACAGCACTTGCCTAGGACCAAACCAGAGAGGGTTGGACCTGCATTGCCACCATGTGCCCACCATCCAGATATCATTGCTGACATGTACACATAAGGAACTGTTTGACATTGAAACGGGAAATCAGAACTGTTGGACATTGAAATTGGGACTCAAACATTTTTTGTTATTATATGTCTATTTCTAGTCTGCAGAGGCAAGATTTTTTAAAGGAAAGAAAAGGGGGAAAAATAGATACAGAAGCAAAGAAGCATTGAACAGACTGTCAAACTACAGTGGGAAGGCAGAGGAGGTTTTGGGGGGGAGGGGGGCTGTAAGAGATCAACCGAAGGACTTGTACGCATGCATGTAAGCATAACCAATGGATAAAAGACACTGGGGGGGTAGGGCAGGTAAAGGCATGTACTGTGGGGAAGGGGAGGGTGGGGGGAGGTCAATGGGGGAAAAAAAGAGACATATGTACTACTATTTCTAATACTTCAAACAATTTAAAAAAATGTAAAAAAAATAAATAAATAAAATAAAAAATAAAAAAATAAAAATAAAATAAATAAATAAATAAAAAAAATAAATAAAATAAAAATAAAAAGTCCTGGAAAGAGTGGTGATGGTTACACATATTGTTAATGTAAACTTAATGTACTAGTAAACTATACACTTACAAATGGTTAAATGGTAAATTTTATATTACTTACATTTTCCACAATAAGAAAAAAACAAAAACAATTAGAAATAAGACATAAACTAGAAAGAAAAGTCAAGTTTTTAAATTTCCACTTCTACTATTTCATTATTATTCTTTTGGGGCCCAAGATTCTGCATTTACAACAATCTGTACAATGCTGAGGCTGCTGGTCCCTCCCTACAGGCAAGAGCTACTCAACAACAGTTTGTGTAGCCTTAACTAATTATTCATCTCCTCTGATTACCAGAGTATCTGACAGCCTCCTCAAGTTGTCATATACATAACTGGTCACACTGGCTGCCAACTGGGCTCTGGGTTTTACAGTCCAGCACACTGCTCTCGGCTGCAATGGCAGTGGACATTGAGTACTGTGGGTGACAAACTGCACTGAGGCATCCAGAAACTAAGAAGCCTTTTATACATAACACTTGCCAAAATGATCAATGGTGATGAATAAAAAATGTACTCTAGCTCCAATGGCAAGCATTACGTATGAATAACTTGCATTTATCACCCAACCTGTATAGGATCTCCATAACCATCTGAACCTGACAGGAGCTGTCATTCCTCCCAACTTGACCTCGCCTCTCCTGTTTCCATGGTTTCATAATAAACAGGTCAAAATTTTTATTCTGCCCTACTGAATGGATTACCCAGAGGCAATTTAATACCACAGGAAATGTATGGGATTTGAAATCCGGTATTCAGGTCCTAACTTCAGTTCTGCCACTTTATTAATCAACAATGTGACTAGACATATTTTCTGTCTCAGTATGTTCATCTAAGTTGTAGGGATTAAATAAAATGGCATAGGAGAAAAGTCCTTTGTAAATCATGAAACTCTATACAAAGCTCTGTCATTCTGTCATTCAAAGCTCTTCATATGGAGGGTGAGCAATCTCAGGTTTCCCCACATTCTAGAGCAGCCGTGGGCAAACTACGGCCCGCGGGCCGAATCCGGCCCGTTCGGCTGTTCTATCAGGCCCGCGGAGCCGAAAGAGTAGAGGGTTCTCTTGCTCTCCCCTCCGCTCCTTTACTTTGAATTTATATTAGTTCACACAAACATTCCATCCATGCTTTTGTTCCGGCCCTCCGGTCCAGTTTAAGAACCCATTGTGGCCCTCGAGTCAAAAAGTTTGCCCACCCCTGTTCTAGAGACTTCTGTAATTCTGTATATTTATGTTGAAAATAATTTAGCCCATGACTCCTCCATTTATACATCCACCTGAGTCCACAGCAGCACTTGTGGTACATGGCCTGAACCAGACCTCCAGAGATTCAGGAAAGGCTGCCTTGGGTCTGCACCTGCCTGCAATTTGGAATTTCCTGTTCCTTAGCAGTGTATCAGACTGATCAATGAAGTTTACAAAGTGAGTGGTTTTTCTTTCTGTGCAGAGAAAATACCACAAAATTGATGCAAACTGTCATGGTTTCTAATGAAAGAGGAGACTGGCCAGTCCTCTAAAGTCTCTTCCAACTCTGCCATTTTGGGCTTCTGTGATCCTGAGGTTCGCTTCAGAGAAAGCTTAGCACAGATTCCATTGTTATCAAAGCCTCTATTATCATGATCCCCACTTAATCCTGCCAAAAAGCAGCTGCTGTCCTCAACTGGCTCTCTAAATTTATAAAATAGTTAATATGGCCATTTGCTTCAATCATGAAGCAATGTTTTTTAAGAGAACCAAAACTTAAAAACATTCTTTTAAAGAACAATGAACCCTCAGAAGGAATTTACTTGCACTGAGACAGGCTGAATCTGAGCAATAACAGGAAAACTTGGACCTTACAAATTGTGTCTAGGACAGCATGGAGCTTCACAGTAAAAAGCAGTAGCTTATTCGCTGGTGGAAGGATGAGGCTCACATGAATTAACACTCTTTTTATGGTTTTCCTTTTAACAGCTGATCAGCACAAGCAGTGATTTCTGGTGCTTTGGTACCTTCTTCAGGATCCATCTGATTAAACTTGACTTATTTTGTAGTTAGATATGGCCATGACACAGAGGTCTCAGATGAATGATTTTCATTTTCCGTAATCTACATCTATATTTATGTCTCAAAAGCAGCCATTAACTTTTAAGAGCATGTATACCGAACAAGTGTTTTTGAGATTAAGTACTGAGGAAACTTTTTTGGTGTTTATAGTTAAGTTGCAGAATTACAAAGTAGTGAATTAAAACTATGTCAAGCCAGCACCTCCTAGGGTCAGTAGCTTAGAAACAGTTTTTAGTGTGAAGATGTGTTTCTTAAAATACTATATATACCCTGGCCAGTGTGGGTCAGTGGTTAAGTGTTGGCCTAAGCACTGAAGGGTCGAGGTTTGATGCCCGGTCAAGGGCATGTACCTGGGTTGCAGGTTCAATCCCTGGCCCCAGCGAGGGTGCATTTAGGAGGCAACCAATTGATGTGTCTCTCTCACATTCCACTCTTCTCTAAAAAGCAATGGAAAAAATATCCTCAAGTGAGGATTAACAAAAAATAATAGAAATACTATTTATTATGTGAACTAAAATACCCCTTCCATGTTTTTCAGACTAATAAAGTGTTCTCTACTTCATACTGATCACTACATTTTCTGAAGTCCTACTGCATCTCTATTCATTATCAGATTGCAGAACTTTTTGTCTAAGTCTCTCTCTCTCTCTTTTTAACACCAGTAAAAAACTACATACTGGAAATTGTTTGAAAGGAATCCATCTTAGGTGTCTTTGCATACCTGATTGGGCACTGGGTGCTACAATTAATGGGACTTCAATTACCTTTGTTTTTAAAAGGAATGAACCACAAATTAGGTAAAGCCCTTAAACTGGCATATATTGTTTGGCACTGATTCCCTCTCTTCTAGTACTAACACACGTGTGCTCCTTTGGTGAGACTGAATAAGAAAGCCCTGACTTCCACCAGCCAAGGTTGGGCACATGCCCAAATTAGGCCAGGCAGACTATCCACTCCAGATATGGGTATCTCGAGCCAAATGACACAACCCATGATAAACTGGAAAAGACTCATCCCAAGAAAATCTGATGAGACTGTGACTAATATCCCTTTAGAGTAACTAAAGAGAACTCTGAATTACTCACTTCCTTGTACAGCATAATATGTAACTCAGCTTTAAAAACTACCATGGAGGCCTTTTAGCCAAAATGGCCATTTTTCAATATTTCATTTAAATGACTAATACCTGGGGAAAGATTTGATCCAGCTTATATACTCCAGGGTCCTTTTGAAAACATTCAATGATTTCTTTAGTATTTTATGGCTTACAAAGGTGGCACTTCAGACATGAAAGAAATGGTACTTACAAAAAGGAATGCCCCACAATTTCCCTCTTTTTAAAAAAATTCTTTTCAATTACAATTTACCACATGAATGTGAGTCTAGGTTCATTAGGCTCCGAGGATGAGGGGGTGCTTACTCCCTCTGGCTCACATTTCAAACATTCTTAGGCGACTGAGAGAATCTTTGGAAGGGGGAGGGAAAGCCAAGAGATGTGGAAAGGTTTGATTATGACTTGGAGCTCAGCACACAGGCAGTGCGGTTTAACCCAGTACACAGCATAGCTGGAGGTTTATTTGGACTCTGCAAACCTCAAAATAAAACTAAAATCAACATGGGAAATTATGCCTCCAAGGCCAGAAACTCCCAAACCCTATTAACACTCCTGACTTACAGGAGTGTTAACTAGATTTAACTAGAAGTGGTATCAACTTAAAATGGCGAAAAAGTAGCTCTTGTGATGCCTAAATTAATTCTTTTGCATACAAAATTTTAAAAAGAGGCTTTAGAGTGAAAACTGAGTGAGTGGGAAGCTTATCTTGACTGCAAATTAGAAGTTCCTGGGAGGAGCATAAGTCAGTTACATATACCAGAAAGGCTGGTTTGAGGCAAGAGGAACAGGGATTGTATACATTCCTTCCTCCTGGACACAGATAGGTTTGCAAAAGAATTTTATTTACTGTTAAAGAATATAGTACCAGCTATTGTGACCTATTCCAATTAATATAACTACTGGTTTCTGGGACCAAGGCAACAGAATTGCTAAATGGGGTCTGCTAGGAAACTATAGAGATGTCTGTTTCTATTGTACAAAGCCAGGTCACCTTAAAAAGAATTAATGAAAACCAAAATGGGACTTAGAAAGGAAAAACAAAAAAACAACAAACAAAACACAAAACAGAAACAAGCTTAGGGTTCTGTTAGGTCTGATTGAATAATTGAATGGACACAGCCCCCCTGCCCCTGGAACTGACCTTTAGACCACGTCACAAGAGATATTCCCTTTTGCTTAGCACTTGCTAAGACCACATTTCACTTGCTAAGACCATTATCTTTCCCCTCAAGACCTTCCCAGAGAGTTCTCCGCCCAGTAAAAGCCGGCCTAGAGGCCTTTAAAATCTCATGACTCCCTGTCCCTGGGTGCTTGTGCCATTCTGGGGCTCAGCCCATCTGGTTTCCAGATGACCTAATAAATTCATAATTCTTTTCCCCTTTTGGCCTTGTGCATTCCTCCTTTGGCAACCCTAACATCCTCCAAGGGTGTTTCTCCTTTTCACTGATAGTTTGAGAGAAGTTGAAATTATCATAAAAAGGAAAGCATTTAAGACCACTGGGTCTACTTTATCTGTTCTTAACCACACCTAACAAATTGCCTTCTCCTTCAGAGTAAAGCTTCTGTGCAAACAGCAGAGATAGCTAATCAACATCTGTTTTCAAATTAGAACCTGTTTCCCTTCCAACTAGGAATGTTATGGGAATATATCTTCTATATATATAAAAGCCCAAGTGATCGGCCGACTGGCCAATCGGCCGGTAGGTATGACGCGCACTGACCACCAGGGGGCAGACACTCAATGTAGGAGCTGCTGAGTGACAGCAACTTTGCAAAGTGCCTTCTCACACTCCATAACCCCTTGGGAGATGTCATACAGCTGGTTTTGGCCCAATCCCCACAGGCCAGGTCAAGGGACCCTGCTCACCCCACAGATGCTGTTCGAGCCCTGGCACCGCCCCAGGGTGGCTGGGGAGGGACCTCGGGAGATTGGCTCCAGGGCGTGTACAGCCGATCTCACCCAGTCCCACTCCCCTGGTCACCTTCTAATTAATTTCCTTTCAATGTGCACAAATCCAAATATATATATTTGCTAATCAAATCTGCCCCGATTCACCTGATATGGCGAGGCTGTGTGTGTTTTTTTAATCAGTGACGTCCACATATGCTTTTTCCGGAAGGGTAATATATATATTTAGAACTACTAGTAAATGAACCAGATACTAAACCAAAGGGGAAAATAATGATTTTTAAAAGGAACCTTCCACCCTAGCTGGTTTGGCTCAGTGAATATGCTGTAGGCAGGAGTACAGCAAAGACAATGGGCCAGATACAGGTCACCAGGATGGAAAGCCTCATGTGCCTAGCAATGGACAATGATTGTAGGGTGGGACCTTGCACCCAGGGTGAGTTTTCCTCCCTATAGATAACATCTAGGCCTCAGTTATATTTCAGCTCCAGGCCCGAATAAGCAACACAACCAGCCAAGGCTGACCTCAGGACCAGCTGTATTGAATAAATGTACCCCTGCCCTGGTGCTGGCCAATCAATCAGCAGAGACCACAACCCTGAATGGACACACCTGAAAAACTGCTGAATAGTCTATTGAGACCTTCCCCTGGGACCTCCTCTAAAATCTCCACCCTTAAAACCCTTAGGATGGAGGACCCAGTGGGCTCGCTTGTGCCTTTGCCTTTCTCCTCTCCCTCCTCCCCTCCCTCAGGCAGGTTACCATTAGCTTCCCCACTCCCAAGCTCCAAGGGCCCTTCCTTTACCTTTATAACTTGTTTCCCAAGACCATTTCTTCTAGGAATTACTTCTTCTACCTCTGTAATTGACCAAATAAATGTTCTCTTACAGTTTGGGTCTTGCTCTGAATTCTTTATTAGCCAGAACCTAAGTACCAAGGTTGCCGAACCCAGGTTTGGTCTGACCCCACCAGTCAGACAACTGGTGCCATTTCCACCACCTACAACAGATGGAGGGTTGGCTTTCGGACTGAAGGGTTTCAATTCTGGTCAAGGGCATGTCCCTCAGTTGTAGGCTTGATCTCTGGTCCCGGAAGGGGTGTGTGCGGGAGGTAACCAATCCATGTCGCTCTCTCACATTGATGTTTCTCTCTCTCTCTGTCTCTCCCCCTCCATTTCACTTTCTCTAAAAAATAAATGGAAAATATCCTCAGGTGAGGATTAACAACAAAAAGGAACCTCCCAAGAGGAAACTAATCTTGAGATGACTGAATGTTTGCTAACATTTCTTCGTTATTAACTTCCATGAGAGCCTCAGAGAGGATTAACAGGGTACCCGTTCTATTCAGAATGGCCCAAAACAGCCCAGTCCACACTGCTTCAACTTGTCCCAGTTGGCAAGTATGGGAAATTGCCAATTGGGAGAAATTTGACCCTGATTCCCTCAAGAAAAAGGCTAATCTTCTTTTATAACACAGCCTGGTTCCGATATAAAGTGGGCAATGGAGAGGTTTGACCAGTTAATGGCACCATTAATTTTAATACTATCTTACAACTAGATTAGTTTACCACTCCCAAGGTAAATGAATGCAGTCCCATATACCCAAGCCTTTATGGCTCTCAGGTGACCCTAAGCTATGTGCTTTTTGTAAACTAGAAAAATGTACCCAAATGAAAACATTCCAAAAATGGGTGAATAGATATGTCAGTCCAGTGCCAACATTTAGGTAGCAACCCAGTCCCTGAGTTATTGAAAATGACAGTCCTTGTTTTACAAATGAAGTCTTCACAAGACCAGAGGTGTGGCTCCAGAAACAATTCAAAACCCACCAAATCCTTTTACCTTCCCCAAACCTCCCCAATTCATCTCAGGAAGCTTTTAGATAATTGGCTTTAGGAAATCAAAGTCAAATTCCGGATCTTCAACAAGAACTCTTATCTGGGCCATCTTTTTAAAATGCAAATCTCTGGTAATTCTTATCACAGGGGGAAAAACCCTAGCCATTTAAGCAGATCCATTTAACTTATTTCAGCCATTTCTTTTTAAATTAGTGAATTTTAGAGTTATTAAATATCTAAATATTTTGAAATAACATGAAATACTGAAATGTTGATTGCTAGACAAGCCTTAAGTTCACCTGCTTTTGGCTTTTTATTGCAGAAAGTCTATAAAGTGGATTTGGAACTGTTGATGTTATGTCTGTGCTTTATTGAAGGTGTGTGTTTTTTTTAATATATTTTTATTGATTTCGAAGAGGAAGGGAGAGGGAGAGAGACGGAAACATCAATGATGAGAGAGAATCATTGATTGGCTGCCTCCTGCACGCCCCACTGGGGATTGAGCCCACAACCCCGGCATGTGTCCTGACCAGGAATCAAACCATGACTTCCTGGTTCATAGGTCGATGTTCAACCACTGAGCCATGCTGGCCAGGCAAAGGTGTGTTTCTTGAAAGTGAAAATGTGTTTAAAATCCTATATAATAATAGAGGAATATGCAAATTATCTGGGACACCCTCACGGGTAATGACCAGCAGGAGTGGGTGGGCGTTGCTGCGTGCTGCATGAGGACGGGGGATGTGAGGCTGTGTCAAATAAAATAAAATGTGTTCACATGCCCTAAAGCACAAACATCCCAGCAGATAACTCAATGCAGGTTATTGTGTAATCACAATGATTACACAAAAATCACAATGATTACACAATATTGATTACACAATAAACTTATTTTCACTGAAAAAAAAATAACATCTTCCTTTAATTTTCACTGAAAAAAATAACATCTTCATTTAAAGATGCCCCAGTAAGGCTGCTGAGGATTTCATCTGTCCCTTTCTACAAAGAAGTTGACAGAGTTCAAGGAGGAAGGGCTCCAGTTTCGTTTTCTCAGCACCCACCTGGGAGGCCTCCCCGGGGCCGCTCTCCCCTCCAAGCCCTGTATAGGATGGGCCCTCCGCTCTGGCCAGGGAGTCCCAAAGGGAGGCAGAGCACAGTGCTTTCCCTCTCCCTGGGAACCCGGAAATCCGCCTCCCAGGGCGACTGCGCAGCAGCCAGGCCTGGTGAGCTACAGAGAGGGTGACCTACCCATTCGGATGTGTACGCTGGCAGAGGCCACACAGCTGCCATAGTTGAAATCGTCCTCGATGGAGGACTGGGGGTAGCAGGGATCAGAGTCAGCCATGTTGGCAATGGAAACCCAGCTCCCCGCCGAATGACAAGAGCACATGGACCTCAACAGTCCTCGGTCACTTCCTGAGCAGCAGTCAGCCCTGACCGGGGATCAAACCTGAAACCTAAATAGGTGCCCTGACAGAATGGAACCCAAACCTTTGCTGTGGCAGAGGAGCTCCGACCTACAGCAGGGGCCAGGGCATGCCACAGGGGTTTTGTTGAGGGGCCCTGACAGGCAGCCCACAGTGCAGTGGGTTAGAACCTCCTCCTGATACAGCAAAGTTTCAGGGTGGGTCCCTGGTCAGGGCACAGACAAGAAGCAACCAAAGAGAGCATAATAGGTGGAACAACACACTGGTGTTTCTCTCGCTCCCTTCCTCTCTCTAAAATAATCAATCAATAAAAATTAAAATAAAAAATAAACCCTCTGGCTTGCAGAGTTGCTAAAACAGTTAGAAAGCAAAGTCCCATCCCTTCCTGTTCATTCAACAAATACTTCATATGCTCCTTCAATAATCACACTGGGGATGGGTGTTTGTTTTGTTTGTTTTGGTTAATACTCACCTGAGGACATTTTTGCATTGATTTTTTTTTTTTTTTTTTACAGAGAGCGGAAGGGAGGGAGAAAGACAGAAACTAATGTGAGAGACATCAATTGTTGCATCTTGCTGAATCCCCAACCAGGGCCCTGGATTGAGCCTGCAACCCAGGTACGTGCCCTTGATCGGAATCCAACCCAGTACCCTTCAGTCTTCCTGCAGAAGCACTATCCACTGAACCAAACCAGCATTTTTTTTCTTTTTAAGTCCTCCTCTAAGGATATGTTTTTTTCATTGATTCTAGAGAGAGAGGGAGAGGGAAAGAGAAAGAGAAACAATGATCAGTTGCCCAAGCAATCTGACAGGGATGGAACCCACAACCTGTGAATGTGCCCTCACCTGGAATTGAACCCATAACCCTTTGGTATGTGGGAGGACACTCTAACTACTGATCCACACTGACCAGGGCCTGGAGGTACATTAAAAAAAATTTTTTTTTTCAGCCGAAACCGGTTTGGCTCAGTGGATAAAGCGTCGGCCTGTGGACTGAAGGGTCCCGGGTTCGATTCCGGTCAAGGGCATGTACCTTGGTTGCGGGCACATCCCCAGTGGGAGTTGTGCAGGAGGCAGCTGATCGATGTTTCTCTCCCATCGATGTTTCTAGCTCTCTATCCCTCTCCCTTCCTCTCTGTAAAATACCAATAAAATATATTTTAAAAAAAATAAAAAAAAAAATAAAAAAAAAAATTTTTTTTTCAGATCTACCCTAACCAGGTGGCTCAAATGGTTAGAGTCACAACCTGTACACCAAAGGATTTCCTGTTGGATTCTAGGTTAGGGCACATACTTAGGTTTAGGTTAGATCCTGGTGGGTCAGCAGGTGCAGAGGCAGCCGACTGGTATTTCTCTGTCCATGGATGTTTCTCTCTCTAAAAATCAATTTAAAAAAACATCCTCAGGTGAGAATTTAAAAAGATATGTATATTTAAAATTTTTCAGATCTAAAATTTCATTTAGTTCTTTTTAAAATATCATTTTTCATTTACAGTTCACATTCAATATCCTATCCTATATAATAAAATCTTAATATGCAAATTGACTGAACAGTGGAATGACTGGTTGCTATGAACTGACCACCAGGGGGCAGACGCTCAACATAGGAGGTGCCCCCTGGTGGTCAGTGCGCTCCCACAGGGGGAGCGCCACTGAGCCAGAAGCCGGGCTCACGGCTGGTGAATGCAGCGGTGGTGGCGGGAGCCTCAGCGGCAGCACTAAGGAGCAGCAAGCCGAGCAGTAGGGAGCAGCAAGCAGGCGGGCAGTAAGAGGCGAGGGGTCCCAGACTGCAAGAGGGCACAGGCAGGGCTGAGGGACCCCCCCACCAAGTGCATGAATTTCGTGCACCAGCCTCTAGTGTGTTCATAAAAGTCAATCTAAGGAATGCTGGCTATTTATTTTGGTTATCACTGGAAACTGAGGTTCCTAAGAATTAAAAGTTCAAATTAAATTAGAAATTGTAGGCCTAAAATATAGAGATACACCTTTGCCGGGCAAAAATTAAATTATTATAGTGATGGTTATTTCTGAATGGGTAAAAAGGTTTATACAAATTATAGAAAGATTTATAGAAGGTTATGAAGGTTGTAAAAATTTTTATAAAAGTTTTAAGTGTTTATAGAAAGAGTCTAGTCCGGCTCCAATCCTCCTTCCCTGACCTGATTTCTCTCTGGGGACATTATTTTGATGACTCTGGGAGCTGGAGTTGTTTTCCTTGCACTTTCTCTTGCCCTTGTCGGTGTGGGGAAAACCTACCTGCAAGATGTGCAGTAAATTATTCATCAAAACAAGTCTAGTCAATGCTGAGATGCAAGGTAAACCTGCCCTACGGATATGGTGTTACCCACCCACACAACCATCCCCAAGTGACACCTGGGTGATGGTGTCTGTTGAGTCAGGATCTGATCATCCCTGACATGTGAAGAGACCCCTTCTCTCCTGCTCATCTGATGGCACTGAGTTGAGTGTGCGACATCTATTCCCAGGGCATCTGCCCAAGGTCCTGGTCATTGGTAAGGCCACCTTCAGGACATGAGATAAACCTTCTTCTTACATTTAGCTTTTATTACAAAGACTGTGACAACCCCACTCTTGTCAAGTGACATCTTATGTTATGGGGGTTTCTGACTTTTCAGTGAGCCAAAGCAGCCCCATCCAGACTCACTTCTTTTCTATATCATTTCTAGGAAGCTTATGCAGCCCTGCCCAGGCTCTCTCCTGTTGCTTCATTCCGACTGGAGCATAGACTTCCTTTATTTTCACAGCCCCTGTCACCCTTGAAAAATCTCAACAAGTCTTCCCTGCTTGGTATTTAGGAACCTCCCACCCCTTTTCTAGCCTTCATAAAAGTCATCAAAAGCAAATGAAAACAATCTTGAGTCTTCTCTACAAAAATTAGTAATTCAGATTATGTGTATGGTCTTTATGTGTTTAGTCCTCATGTGTATGGTCTCTATGTGATCCATATTTATCTATGTACTAGAGGCCCAGTGCACGAAATTCGTGCACGGGGGTGTGTATCCCTCAGCCCAGCCTGGTAGGATCGGGCCTAAACGGGCAGTCGGACATCCTTCTCACAATCCAGGACTGCTGGCTCCCAACTGCTCACCTGCCTGCCTTCCTGATTGCCCCTAACCACTTCTGCCTGCCAGCCTGATCACCCCCTAACCACTCCCCTGCCAGCCTGATTGATGCCTAACTGCTCCCCTGCCAGCCTGATTGCCCCTAACTGCCCTCCCCTGCAGGCCCGGTCGCCCCCAACTTCCCTCCTCTGCTGGCCTGGTCACCCCTAACTGCCCTCCCCTGCAGGCTTTATCGCCCCCAACTGACCTCCCCTGCTGGCCATCTTGTGGCGGCCATCTTGTGTCCACATGGGGGCAGCCATCTTTGACCACATGGGGGCAGCCATCTTGTGTTGGAGTGACGGTCAATTTGCATATTGCTCTTTTATTAGATAGGATAGAGGCCTGGTGCACAGGTGGGGGTTCCCTTGGGGCATGGGACGGCCTGGGCGAGGGGCCTGTGTGGTTTGCAGGCTGGCCACGCCCCCCAGTGACCCAAGCGGAGGCCCTGGTATCTGGGATTTATTTATCTTCTATAATTGAAACTTTGTAGCCTTGAACGGAGGCCAGGGCCAGCCAGGGTGGGCGGGAAGCTTGGCTTCCTCCATCGCCGGTGGCAACCCAAGCCTCCTGCTCACTCCGTGGCCGCAGCCATCTTTTTTGGGTTAATTTGCATACTCGCTCCTGATTGGCTGGTGGGTGTGGGCGTAGCAGAGCGATGGTCAATTTGCATGTTACTCTTTTATTAGTGTAGATTATAAAATGGTGTGTTTTCTGCCTCCAGATGGCATTTCAAGGTTGTGATGTCTTATTGGACTAAAAAGATTATATACCTACTAGAGGCCTGATGCACACATTCATGCACTGGTGGGGTCCCTTGGCCTGGTCTGTGACCTCTCACAATCTGGGACCCCTCAGGGGATGTCAGACTGCCAGTTTCAGCCCAATCCCCACAGGACAGGCCGAGGGACCCCACTGGGCCTCTAGTATGCATATAAGATCTTTGGTTAATCTCTTCCCACTTTCCCCCCCTTCCCTCTGAGATTCATCAATCTGTTCCATGTTTTCATTTCTGTGCATTGAGCATCTGCCCCCTGGTGGTCAGTGCGTGTCATAGCTACCAGTCGAAAATTCAAAAGGTCACTTAGGCTTTTATACATATAAATGTAGATTAAACAGAATCCTGTAGTCTGAACAAAATATTTGATATTAAAACTAGTTTAAGCCGAAACCGGTTTGGCTCAGTGGATAGAGCGTCGGCCTGCGGACTGAAGGGTCCCGGGTTCGATTCCGGTCAAGGGCATGTACATTGGTTGCGGGCACATCCTCAGCGGGAGGTGTGCAGGAGGCAGCTGATCGATGTTTCTCTCTCATCGATGTTTCTAGCTCTCTATCCCTCTTCCTTCCTCTCTGTAAAATATCAATAAAATATATTAAAAAAAAATAGTTTAAGTTTAATATCTTTTAGGGTTATTACCATAAAATGTGTTTGTTGTTTACGATATAATCTTTTGGTTAAATTTGTCTGACAACCTTCCCAAAGCTTAAATTTTAAGAGAGTTTTTTAAACCAAGAAATAACTTTGAGTTATTCCAGTGGGCCCTGGAATACCTCAAGGATTTATTCTCTCTCCTAAGTGTTTTGAAATAATTAGGCCTATTCAATATGTTTGTAAAATTACATGAAAAGCTGTGCCAAATAAAAGTTAATAACTATATTCTATTTATATACATATATTTTATAAAAACGGATGTTCTAGAAATTTCAATCTGCTCTAGGAAGAAACTTGCAAAAATCAAAGCCAAGTTCAAATAGGAAACTCTCAGATAGCAGGTGCCCTGTCACAAGATAAACCAAGAGTAATGGTTCCCTATGGGGACATCCAGCGGTGGCACTCCAGGTGTTTGTGATCCACACTTTGGATGAATTGTTTCCTGTGCTCAGTGCACACTTCTAATGAGTCATGTGCAGTGTTTTAAATCTTGCATATTATTCCTTATATATTAAAATTGTGTATTAAATCTAAAAACGTGAGCTTTGTATTGTTTAATGTCATTTCATAATAATTATTATTTACCAAAATTTATCTTGGAATGTTATAGCTTAAAAGCAATTTTTTAAAAAATATATTTTATCGATTTTTTTACAGAGAGGAAGGGAGAGAGATAGAGAGTTAGAAACATCGATGAGAGAGAAACATCGATCAGCTGCCTCCTGCACACCCCCTACTCAGGATGTGCCCGCAACCAAGGTACATGCCCTTGACTGGAATCGAACCTGGGACCCTTCAGTCCACAGGCTGACGCTCTATCCACTGAGCCAAACCAGTTTCGGCAGCAATTTTTTTTTTATCAGTTGCATTATAATCAAGTCTATAATCATGTCATTTCAGCTTTGTCATTTATACAGTCATTGTTTTACTCTGATGCATTTGCAAATATGTTAAGACTTTGGAAAGATTCACGAATAGGACTCTAAATTACAGATTTCTAAGCAGATCATCTTTGTTGTTGTTAATCCTCACCTGAGGACACTTATTCCATTGATGTTTTAAGAGAGTGGCAGGGGGGAAGAAAAGGGGGAGGAGAGAGAGGGAGAGGCAGAAATGGAGAGAGGGAGAGGGAAAGAAACATCAGTGTGAGTGAGACACATCAATTGGATGCTTCCCACACGCACCCCAACTGGGGCCTCAGATGGAACCTGCAACTGAGGTACATGCCTTTGACTGGGAATTGAACCCATGACCCTTCGGTGCCCAGTTCAGCACTCGAACCACTGAGCACACTGGCCAGGGCTAAACAGATCATCTCTTAGAAGCAGAAAAAAAATGTATGGAACCCTAAGAAATAACTGGATTCATGGAAATACTGCCAAATAATCAGAACAAAAATTGGTTATATGGGATTGAATGAACTAACAATAATTATTATTACAACTTTGTTAAAAATACTGCTGATTTAAAAAAAACAAACATGCTGTTTTCCAGATAAGGAAGCTTGTTTCTATTTTACTTGAACAATTTGGTGAATTTTATCTTTATAAACAATACTAGAGCATTTATATTTTTCTCCCTACCTAGTCCCTCCAGAATTTGGCAACTCTCAATGAGTGTGTATTATTTTCATGACAATATTGCATAAATCCAATAAGAACCTGTTCTCTTTATAATAGGACACATAAAACCAGATTCCAATTGTGGTTTTACTAACCAAACCTTTGACTGCAATATCATAATCAAGAGAGATGTGCCTGGATTCTTGGTGTCACTAAAAAGACTTAAGGAAGCCAATAAAAGCCCCTTGAAAAAATGGCCTGGTACCTTGCTTGTTCACATGGTTCATGACAGTTTTTCCAAGTAAGGGATGAAGATTGCTTTCCTGGCAAGTGGCAAAAAGAACTTGAGAAATCCACCCAAACCCCTGCAGGTAAAGCCAGATGGCAACTGTGCAGCTTGGCTTCTGTGCCCTGAGAGGCTGACTAAAAGCACAATCTGAAGATTCCTTGTATGTAAAATTCCAACAAAGCAAATTTCAAAGAGCCTATATGATCAACTGCTGCTATTCTTGTTGCATTTCAGCAAATAATCAGGCCTAATTAAATAGTCTCTTTAATAAAATTAACAATTTTAAGGATAAAAATTTGGTTTCAATGAAAATTAATGCCCAAAATTTAAAGTTTTGTTTTTATCTGTGAACTAAACTGGTTTATGAATTCTTCTAGTTGTCTTCAACCCTCCAAGCTAATGTTTTCTTTTTCTTCCATCTTTTGACTTGGAATTACTGAGAACTACTGATGCAATGTCAACCATACAAAATTTACCTGAGCATCTGATGACATCACCAGAAATATTTAAACTACAAATAAAGAGGATCTGTCAAATTATCACTGCTTGTTTTATTCCAGCAAAAAAGATTTCAGGGATGGAAGTGTCTGAGAGGGGAATGAGACAGGCCAGTAAGCCAGGATAGGCAAAATGGGGAAAGTGAGACAGATAGTTAAACAATAGTTTATAGCCATCTAGTAAATCCCATCTTCCCTATACTAGGGACACTTAAGAATAAATGGTTTGCACTTCTCCTCCCCAACCAGAGGGTAAACAGCTTCAATCACCCTACTAGGGGAGACAGGTAACAGAAATCCGATTAGTGTCATTTGCCAACCAAACTCAAAGACAGATCAAGTTGAGAATAAATCTTATTTTAATACATCAGCATAAGGCTGATGAATATTCTACTGAAATCCTCCCCTAAGACTACCTCTAAACACCCAGTCTTTAAGACCCCTCAAAACAAAGGTACCAGCTCACACTTTCTCTCCCAGGAGCATGCCCGTGCCTTCACTCTCCTTTGTCCTCTACAGGCGTGCATCTCCTAAACTAAGGGACCCCATGAGCCTTGCCACAAGGGCAGCAATGGGCAGTGGCAGTTCATCCCAGGCAACCCCCTGAACCTGTCCGCTGACTTATTAGTGAGTCAGAGCAGACCAGCCTAGGCTCATTTCCCCAGCCCCTTGTTTCACATCCCCAGCTCTAATAAACATCCCCTAAAATTCACCTGGATTCGTGTTGTGAAATTTTTCCTGCATGAAGTCAAGAACCCACACACCATTGGCTGGCCCGAGGCCAATCCGCTCAGGGCCAGGTCCCCTTTCCAGCAACAAAACAGTTCTTCATTAAAGAGGATGAGGGAAAGACACAGAAAGGAGATTGGTAGCCTAATTTCATCTTACTTTTTTCTTTTCCCATTCGCAACATAGAGAAATAATAAATAATCATAGCCTTCAACACTGCCTAAGTTACATCTATGCAGCTGTGCTGGATTAGAACACAGACATCTGCTAAGAAGAAAGTATTAACTAGCTAATAGAAGACCATTTTTTTCTGGTTGCCTCTAAGCAAATCAACAATACACTTTGAACTAACCCAACAAAGGATAAGTCTGTCAACTGTACCAGGAGTTCCACCTGGAATTTTCATTAATAGTATTAAAGCTATATATTAATATGAAAAACAAAAGAAGTTCACAAGAAAAATTGCCAATGGTTGATCTAAAAGATTTAACACATTCCCTCTAGAAGCTTCCTTCCATGTCAAACTGTTCCTACACTAAAAACTAAGAAATACTTGCACAGTATTACTGTCTGAATAACCCTTCACGTACAATTTTAATGCCAACTGAAAGGTACCTTATTAGCATTTACTCATATATTTTATGGCAATATTTAAAGAAATACACTACACTAAACAAAAAAAAAGTTACCAAATAAAAACATACTACATCATTATTTATTTATTCATTTGACAAGTATTTACTGAATGTCTATTATGTGCTATACATTGTTATATGGACATGGGAAACAGGTTTCCTAAAAAGTATAAGTAGCTTTTCCTAGGACAATGCTATATATACTTACAACTTCAACTCTTTATCAAAGTTTATCTAAAAACTCCAACTTTTTATTTTTACTTTTATCCCATTTGTTTAGCTAATCTCTAGTAATGCTTCCTCCTGGAAAGCATGATTAACCCTGACACAGCAAAAGAAAACTTCATTTCTAAATAGTTCCCAAGCCCTATATCCTTGGAGTTCCCATCTCGCTCTTAATCAACCCATGTTTGTTGCATATTCCAGAACCTATCACCACCACTTCCTGCATAGAAAGCATTCAGCAGTCGCCAACCGGTGGTCCGCGGACCACTGATGGTCCGTGAGGTCTGAAAGGTTGGTGACCGCTATCTAATTGACCAAACATATTATCAGAAAGAGATGTAGCTACTTTATTTTAAAAATCAAAAAGCCTCAAGTTTAGACAATTCTTTAAGTCTGGTCTCACGGTCCCAAACTGACCCAAGTGGGGTAAAAGATCTCTGATATTTTGAGGAATCACTGGAATTTTTGTGTGATTTTTTTTGTCAAATTCAGTAGAAAGTTATGTATTAAAATTAAACATTACTTTCTACACTTCACCAATGCCCTTCCTCAAAGGGAAAAGTACTGGGAAATCCACCTCTAAAATAGAATAGCAAAAATAAAGTAGTTTTCATACAACTGTATAATATTCATGTACTCATGATTAAAACATTCCATTACAAAGCATAAAGACATTGCCTTAAAAAGACATCTGTAGATGTTTCATGCTTTATATAGATCTGGCAAATGCCCAAAAGACCAAAAATGCTCTCATTTCCTGATGTGCATTAGCCAGCTTTGAAAAACAAACAGATAAACAAGAAACACATTAAGTCCAGAAACACTATTAAATTATTTCAAACATTAGAGTAACATCATTGTAATTCTGGTCCACCTTATAAAACAGATAATCTGTTTCCTACACATATATCTTAAAATTTTAAACACATTTTTTCATCATTATCCTCAATCACGTAAATATATTCAATCATCTAAAATGAGCTAAGTGCTAATGGAACTTTCCAGATGTAATGGGCTATTCACAAAGCTCTTACTTTCTTGGACTAGTTTTAAAAAAGGGTAAACTAGTCTCTAGCCATGTTTATAAAGGCCTCATAGCTATTACAAAAATATATAGTTACACATACCCCTAAGACCAAAGGGTGCTCATTTGGTAGATGAATTACTCCATCTCAAGATTCTAATAAAGACTACTCTATATTTCCCAAAACATGCTTCACCATGACAAGATCTACATTGTATTCCAAAGAAAGGATTATTTTGACAGCAATCCATTAAATCTCAGTGTATTCTCTTGTTGGCAATGACATCAACCTGTGATATTTTGGACATTTTCCCACACACTCTCTGAATATTAGAATGTCTAAATGGACATTCTAAAATGTCCAATTACATAACTCTAACTCTAGCACTGGCCCTAAACCTAACCTTAAACCAGCCCTAAAAAGGAGAAAAAAAAAAAGAAAATGTCCAATTAGAATAACAGAGGCATTCAACTCAAGCCTGAGGAATCAGGCTAAACCTAACCTATATTCATATGCTTTAAGCTTCTAAAATATCCGAAGAATAAATCTAAGGTGGATAGATGGCATAATTCAAAGTGCCAAAGGTCCCTTTTTTAATTATGGGCTTGACAGTCGTCATTTTTATCTGACTGCTTCTGCATTGTCTCTGTGAGCCCAGGACTGAGAGAACGCCAGCAGGTCAAGCTAACCTTAGCTGAATATTCTCTCACCATAACGTTCTATGATCTCAACCTCCTCAAATTCCACCTCAGTGAAGGCTGAGAGAACACCAGCCTTCAGTGAAGAAGTGTAAAACACTGGCCATTCCCACAAAAGTCCTGCCTGGTCGTCCACCATCCTGAAATATGGCTTGGCCTACTTCCCAGCAACTTAAAAAGTTCAATTACACTTATCAGTAAGTGTGGAAGCACACAGGTCTTGGGATGAAGTCAGGCTAACTGCTACTTTGTAATCTAGGTTTACAAATAATGTCCAGTGTTTTAGTTTATGCTAGTGGGAGAAGTGTACATTTGATCTGATCCATATTCTCCTCCAGGGTCTTACATTTTAAATGTTGGGAGGAAGGGATATAAAAAAATCATATTTTGTGATATGAAAATTATATGCAATTCAAATTTCAGAGTCTATAATTAAAATCTTATTAGAATGCAGTCATGCTCATCCTATCTAATAAAAGAGTAATATGGAAATTGACCGTCACTCCAAGACACAATATGGCCGCCCCCATGTGGTCAAAGATGGTTGCACCCATGTGGACACAAGATGGCTGCCACAAGATGGCCTGCAGGGGAGGGCAGTTGTGGGCGGTTAGGGGTGACCAGGCCAGCAGAGGAGGGAAGTTGGGGGTGACCAGGCCAGCAGAGGAGGGCAGTTGGGGAGACCAGGCCAACAAGGGAAGGCATTTGGGGCGGACCCAGGCCTGCAGGAGAGGGCAGTTGGGGAGGACCAGGCCTGCAGGGGAGGGCAATTGGGGGGGACCAGGCCTGCAGGGGAGGGCAGTGGTGGGCGATCAGGCCACCAGGGAGGGCAGTTAGGGGTGACCGGGCTGCCAGAGGAGGGCAGTTGGGGGAGACCAGGTCAGCAGGGGAGGGCAGTTGGGGGGGACCAGGACTGCAGGGGAGGGCAGTTAGGGGTGACCGGGCCAGCAGAGGAGGGCAGTTGCGGGGGGGACCCAGGCCTGCAGGGGAGGGTAGTTGGGGGGGACCAGGCCTGCAGGGGAGGGCAGTAGGGGAGGAACCAGGTCTGCAGGGGAGGGCAGTTGTGGGCGATCAGGCCAGCAGGGAAGGCAGTTAGGGGTGATCAGGCCAGCAGCTGGGGGGGGGGGGGACCCAGGCCTGCAGGGGAGGGCAGTTGGAGGGGACTAGGCCAGCAAGGGAGGGCAGTTGGGGTGGACCAGGCCTGCAGAGGAGAGCTGTTAGGGGTGACCAGGCCTGCAGGGTAGAGCAGTTAAGGGTGACCAGGCCTGCAGGAGAGAGCAGTTGGGGGGGGACCCAGGCCTGCAGGGGAGGACAGTTAGGGGCGACCAGACTGGCAGGGGAGGGCAGTTAGGGGTGACCAGGCCAGCAGGGGAGGGCAGTTAGGGGCTATAAGGCCGGCAGGGGAGCAGTTAGGCGTCGATCAGGCTGGCAGGAGAGTGGTTAGGGGGTGATCAGGCTGGCAGGCAGAAGCAGTTAGGGGCAATCAGGAAGGCAGGCAGGCGAGCAGTTGGGAGCCAGCAGTCCTGGATTGTGAGAGGGATCAGGCCTAAACAGGCAGTTGGACATCTCTCAAGGGGTCCCAGATTGGAAAGGGTGCAGGCTGGGCTGAGAGACACCCCCTCCATGCACGAATTTCATGCACCGGGCCTCTAGTTTAATTATATATTGTCTTTGGCTGCATTCATGCTACAACAGCACAGTTGAGTAGTTGTGACAGAGACCCTATAGCCTAAGCTGTAAATATTTACTATCTAGCCCGTTAGATAAAATGTTTGTCACCTTTGATCTAGAGCACTGATAATCAACAGCTGCTGAAATCACAAAAAGAGACAAAACCAGACATTATGTACCTCCTGATGGAAGAACCCAACGCCATCTATCATGTAGTTATGAGAATCTTATCAGACCTCTAGATCCAAGGAGCAAACTGCTGATCGATCTAGAAGTCAAACCTATTTTCATAACATTAAGATATTACAATATATTTGTCTTGTTTATTCTCATTCTCTCACAAGTGCACAGCAGAGTTTTCCAGAAAGTACATGACATGAAATATTACAAAGACTAAATGCCAGCTAACTTCCAGTAAGTCATAAAACAGATTTGAAAAATAAACACTTAAAGCACTCCTCTCAGTATTATTTTTCTTTTGGAAAATAATTATAAAATGTTATTTATGTTAACATACAAAAGCAGGTTTATTAAATTTCAAATACAGCAAATATCAATAACTTCTTCAGGGTCCTCAATAATTATTAAGAGTGTAAAATGATCCTGAGACCAAGAAGTTTGAAAACTGCTTCTTTAGATCCAAATACCAATTTATTGGCTACATAGAAAGCAAAACAAAATGCTAAACTCAGGATGCAATCTGCCAAATCCAGACTGTAGGAAATGCTTCAAGACAAACAACCCAGTTTCTTCAACAACAACAACAAAATGGGGGCGAAGGAGAGGGGAGGATGGAAAGAGCACCTATTTGCCAGAAGAAATGAAAAGACTCATCAAGCTATCAAAATGTGTCAACCTTATTTAGATCCCAATTTGGAAAAATTATAAAATAAAATGGATATCTGAGATAAACGGAAAACTGAACACCAACTGGGGAGTTGATGATATCAAGGAATTATTAGTAATCTTTTTAGGTGTGATAATGATGTAGTTATGTTTTAAGAAATTTTTAGAAGAGTCCTTATCTTTTAGAAGTCCAATGCGCTATCCATTGCGCAACGGAGCCACCTGAGTCCTTATCTTTTAAAGAATACATATTGCCCTAGCTGGTTTGGCTTGGTGGATAGAGCGTCAGCCTGTGGACTGAAAGGTCCCAGGTTCAATTCCGGTCAAGGGCACATGTCTGAGTTGCCGGCTCAATCCCCAGTGGGAAGTGTGCAGGAGGCAGCTGATCAGTGGTTCTCTCTCATCACTGATGTTTCTATCTCTCTCTCCCTCTTCCTTCCTCTCTGAAATCAATAAAGTATATTTTAAAAAAAGAATACATATTAAAATCTTTATAATATGCAACTGGGAGAGAAAAGTGTAAAAAGATTGGCTGAGTCAATAATTATTGAAGCTAAATAGTAACACATAGGTCTACATTATTCTATTTTTGTATATGTCTTAAGTTATCCATAACAGGAAATTTTAGAGTAGATATTTCTATATTTGAGAAGTAGAAATTCCATAAATCCCATTATGTAAATGTACTATAGCTTCTTTCCCCCATACAGAAAAAAACATTTTTGTGTTTTTTTTTAATTGTTGACTCTATTACAGATATCCCCCATTTTTCCCTCCCTTTGTCTCCTTCCACCCTGCCCCCCTCCAACCCTTCACCGCATAATTGTCTGTGTCCATGGGTTATACCTATATGTTCTTTGGTTGATCTCTTCTCATCCTCCCCACACCTCCCCTCTGAGATCTGTCAGTCTGTTCCATGTATCCATGCCTCTGATCCTAGTTTGTTCATCAGTTTATTTTGTTCTTTAGATTCCACATATAAGTGAGATCATGTGATATTTGTCCTTCTCTGAATGGCTTAATGCGCTTAGCGTAATAATCTCCAGGTCCATCCATGCTGTCCCAAAGGGTAGAGTTCCTCTTTTTTATAGCCACGTAATACTCAACTGTGTAAATGTACCACAGCTTTTTTATTCATTCATCTACTGATGGATATTTGGGCTGTTTCCCAATCTTGGCTATTATAAATAATGCTGTAATGAACATAAAGGGTGCATATATTTTTTTGAATTCATGTTTTAGATTTCTTTGGATTTATTCCTAGAAGTGGGATCACTGTATTATAAGGCAGTTCAATTTTTAATTTTTTTTAGTTAACTCCATTCTGTTTTCCACAGGGGCTGCATCAACCTGCATTCCCACCAATAGTGCACAAAGGTTCCCCTTTCTTCACATCCTCACCAACAATGGAATACTCCTCAGCTGTAAAAAAGAAGGAAATCTTACCTTTTGCAACAGCATGGATGGAGATTATTATGCTAAGTGAGATAAGCCAGTCAGAGAAAGGTAAGTATCATTTGATTTCACTTATATGTGGGATCTAATGAACAAAGTAAACAAACAAAATAGAAATAGGCTCAGAGTAAATTAGCAATCCACACATGAAACCTATATGTTCATGCTGACTAATGTTACCCCAATAAAATTTAAAATAAATAAATATAGTGAGTTGATAAAAAAAACAAACAAAACAAAAGAAACAGACTCAGAGATACAGAGAACAGACTGACAGCTGTTAAAGGGTAGGAGGTTGGGGGCTTGGTGAGAAGAGTAAAGGGATTAAGCCAGGGGTGGGCAAACTTTTTGACTCCAGGGCCACAATGGGTTCTTAAACTGGACTGGAGGGCCAGAACAAAAGCATGGATGGAGTGTTTGTGTGAACTAATATAAATTCAAAGTAAAGGAGCGGAGGGGAGAGCAAGAGAACCCTCTACTCTTTCGGCTCCGCGGGCCGGATAGAACAGCCGAACGGGCCGGATCCGGCCCGCGGGCCGTAGTTTGCCCACGGCTGGATTAAGCAAAGGAAAAAAAGGCTCACAGACAACAGTATGATGATTTTCCGAGGGGTAGGGGGTGGGGGAAGTAAATGAGGGTAAAGAGGGGATAATGGTGATGGAAGGAGACTTGACTTAGGATACTTTACTTAACACACAATACAATATACAGATGATGTATTATAGAATTGTACACCTGAAACCTACATAAATTTATTAACCAGTATCACCCCAATAAATTCAATTAAAAATATATTTTTTAAAAAATTAGAGATTTCACGGCATTCTTCCCCCAAGAAATAAGGAATGAGGCTGAATAATCTGTGAAGACATGCCATGAGTGGTCCACAGCCATGTTCTGAGAGTACTGCTCTCCTTGATTCTGAATTTCCCCACAATAGTCCAAATCAGTCAGGCCTCTGGGACACTGCCAAAATGGCACATATCCACTTCCTGAGAGAACTCAATAAACATATGACTGCTCCTCAAGTCTTAAATAAATAATAATAACTCTATAATAACTGGTGACAAATGAACATTTCTGCATTTAAATATCTAAAAGACTATTTTTAACTTCACATATAGTACTTAAATACAAATAGCTCATAATATTGTAATTATATGCTCCATGGCCCACAGTACAGTCTACACAATGGACACACTGAACTAGAACATGTGTCCCCAAGTTTGTAAATACCACTTTAGCATATGCAAGTGTGGCCAAGACTTCAAAATGAAAACAACAGAAGTTGGTGTGTTACACACAAGTACATACATACTAAATTTAAGAATTTATTCTTATCCAATATGTTCTTTATAAGGTCAGGAAAGAAAAGATTAATAGAGGTTGAAGCAGGCAGGGAAGCCATCTTCAAGACTGAAGAGTTTAAACTAGGCTTTGATAGTGAGTCTGAACCCTCTACCTCCTAAAAAAGGAAAAGCCACATTCATCAGAAAGAAGGACTGTGATGTGTCTTGGCAATAAGATGAGGTAAGCTAAAAAACAGTAGGTTAGTTGGGCATTTGAAGAGAAAGCCTTGAAACCTAGGAAAAGAAGTACAGAGCTGTGACCTTTTGTTGAACAAAGAAGTGAACTGAGAAGACACAGGTTTCTGCAGGGCACTTCAATGTGAACCCCAGCTCTGGCATTAACTGTGTGACTTGGTGAGTTCTTATCCCCCTGAGCTCAGTTTCCCCATCTGTATAGTGGGCATAAAAATCTACTTCATGGTGCGGCTGTGAAGATAAGGTTTGCTACATAGATGTTTCACAACTTTAAAGTACTTTTTGTCAAAGTAGGTAATTAATAAAAGTTTGATATTACCAAGAAAGTTTTCAAAAGAATGACTTAGCAGTGAAATGAAATAATCTAAACAGGGATGACTAAACTTCATTTTAATTTCTTCCCAATGTATCGTGGATGTTGGGTCTCTGCCACTAGTATATAATACACTGTAGAGCAGTGGTTCTCAACCTTTCTAATGCCGTGACCCTTTAATACAGTTCCTCATGTTGTGGTGACCTCCAACCATAAAACTATTTTCGTTGCTACTTCATAACTGTAACTTTGCTACTGTTATGAATCGTAATGTAAATATCTGTGTTTTCCAATGGTCTTAGGCTCTACAGGTTGAGAACCGCTAGCAGGGTCGCCTAAGACCATCGGAAAACACAGATATTTACATTACAATTCATAACAGTAGCAAAATTACAGTTATGAAGTAGCAACGAAAATAGTTTTATGGTTGGGGGTCACCACAACATGAGGAACTGTATTAAAGGGTCGCGGCATTAGAAAGGTTGAGAACCACTGCTGTAGAGTTAAGTTAAACTAAATGTAAAAGCGATCTTGTCTTACTCAAAGTGTCGTG
Source organism: Plecotus auritus (assembly GCF_963455305.1). Classification (NCBI taxonomy): domain Eukaryota; kingdom Metazoa; phylum Chordata; class Mammalia; order Chiroptera; family Vespertilionidae; genus Plecotus; species Plecotus auritus. The sequence continues at coordinate 104,992,967 of NC_137771.1, forward strand.
AATTTATTCAAACAATGTCACAGGTACCAAGCAGAGCCAGCTCTGAACTTTTCAATTCTCTAAAAGAAATGAAGGAATAAAAGGAAAAATAAAACACATTTAAATCCAGTTTATTTTTCTTTGGACATTTAACAAATGTGATTAAGATATTCCTTTACTTACAGGGATTACAATGTGGCAGAAAAGATTAGACATATAAACTAATAACTATTATACAAAACAATAGTTTATAACTACCAAAAAAGAAGTCAAAATGCTTGAGTGAACAGATACAAACTCTGAATCCCTAATTTGCTAGCACACACAGGGGCTCAATAAATATTCCAGAAATTAGTTATTTCATGGGAGAAGCAACAATTTTGCTCCAATTGCAGAGAAGATAGTTGTCTAGCCCAAGAGAACAACATGAGCAAAAGCACTGACATGGGAAAGCATCAGGAGTTTCCAGAAAATGGCAAATGGGTTCAAGTTTAGCAAAACGACTAAGGGAACAAACAGTGTGTGAGAAGCTATAAAGACAGGCTGGGGCCAGACCACAAACAGCCTTAAATTCCAGGCTCTGGTGTTTGAACTTATTTGACAGTCAATAAGAAGTCATCTTAATATTTTGAAAAGAGAGGCCATACAGTATGACCAAAGTGTGCTCTATGAGAATCCAGAGCCAACATGATTGATAGAACAGTTAAGTTGAAAGATTCTCAAGAGGAGGGACCATGTCTCATTCCCCTTTTGAATTCCCATTGCTACACCTGCCTTGTGCCCTGCATATAAAAGAAATCTGTTGAATCTACTGCATTGAGGAGGAGGAACCAGCTGTGGAGAAATAGGCAGCAATTCCCCACCCACTATTATTCTCCCGATTTCTTCCTTACTACATTAGCAAGGCAGAGTCTATATGGAGCAGCAAGGTGCAGATTTCTTAGATCTTCATGTTACCCTAATTTTATTTCTAGCACTAGGCCCAGTGCACAAAATTCGTGCATGGCGGGGAGGGGAGTCCCTCAGCCCAGTCTGCACCCTCTCGCAATCTGGGACCCCTTGGGGGACATCCCTCTTGCAATCCGGGACAGCTGGCTCGCTCGCCTGCCTGCCTGATCGCCCCTAACCACCTCTGCCTGCCTGTCCAATAGCCCCTAACCACCTCTCCCTGCCGGCCCATTCACCCCCAACTGCCCTCCCCTGCCGGCCCGATCGCCCCCTAACTGCTCTCCCCTGCTGGCCAGATCGTCCCCTAACTGCTTGCTCCCCTGCGCTGGCCTGATTGCGCCCCTAACTGCTTGCTCCCCGACGCCAGCCTGATCTTGCCCCTAACTGCTTGCTCCTCGACACTGGCCTGATCTCGCTGCTAACTGCTTGCTCCCCCTCGCCGGCCTGATTTCACCCCTAACTGCTTGCTCCCCCGCTGGCTTGATCGCCCCTAACTGCTTGCTCCTCTGCCGGCCTGATTGCCCCTAACAACCTCTGCCTCGGCCCCCACCGTGGCTTTGTCCAGAAGGAAGTCAGATGTCTGGAAGATGTCCAGTCGACCCAGTCTAATTAGCTTATTACCCTTTTATTAATATAGATATGTTAATAAAGCATATACTATGTAAATGTTACCACCAATTCTGTAACCCCTTTAAAAAACTCTGTACTTTATCAACATTTAAATGAAAAACAGAACACACCAAAAACTATTGTTCCGCTTCAAATGTTTAATATGCACTGGGATTTTATTTTGCATTCTCTAAAATCTTTCCCAGTCATACAAGATAATCAGGATGAAGATGAAAATGAAGTCAGTAAGAACAGAGTAAGAGATAGGATTCAAAAGAAAATTCTAAGGTAGGAACTCAGCAAGAAAGTGGATACAGGAAGTGAAGGAGAGGATGAAATAAAAACTCACTATATTAGTGCCATTAACAGACATAGTGAAATCAGAAGTTGTAAATTTGAAGAAAAGCAGCAG